>NC_134712.1:240973307-241273307 GCF_049634645.1 Pelodiscus sinensis
TGGCCCCAAAAGTTGCATATGTAACAGAATTAGATTATGATATACTGTAGATGCAACTGTAAATTCATTCAAAATATCTATGATTATTGGTCCTATATGAGGCTGTTTGCCAGAGTTACAAGCTCCACTAGGGTTGCCAGATGGTTTCAACAAAAATACCGGACACACTTGATATTACATAACAATCTACATTACATCTTATTTAGAAAATACTGAACATTTATATTTTCTTATTTATATTTTCTTAATTTGTTTCCTGAACAGAAAACTCAAATACTGGACTGTCCAGTTCAAAACCGGACACCTGACAACCCTAAGCACCACCAGCATACATTTATGCATCGTTATTTCATCCCGTGATTTAATAATGCCGTACAAATGTTAATACTCACAGCTCCACCGTTAGATGGGCAGACAGCTATACCCATTTTACAAATGGATAAACCAAGGCACAGAAGTATTCTTAGGGCCCTATCTCAGGAGATGAGAAACACTCCGAGTTTCCATAGGTCTGAATCTTAGCTGATGGCATCCAACCTAAGTGATTTAGCCACTGCAGCCCAGAGAATCAGGGCCAAAGTCTGCCATGTTGGTTCCCAAGCCCCTCTTCTATTTCCTGGACCACATATACTCCTGCAGAATAGTCTGAGACAGTAGTTGCTACTAGGTTTGTATTTCAGAATACTATTGTGTGGCTTTTTTAAATGAAAGCTATCCTATCTCTGAGCACCTTAGGTTACCAGGAAAGACAATACTTTCAATTCCATAAAAGCTACAGAGAGAGAGAAAACTCATGATGGGCAGAAAAGGGTTGAGAGTTAATGCTTTTCCATTGAACTGAATTTCAAACAGACTTCTAAAAACAGTGCTGTGCTTCTGTCAGAAACATGCAGTAGCAGAAATTAATGGGTGCATTTGTAGCCATTGCTAAGAAAATGTATTTCCAAAACTTAACACAATAATAAATAGTGTTTTACAATATTTCAGCAACCGTTATCTCCTTGCATCGTTTATTAAGCTGCAAAAGAGAAAGCAGCTTAAAAATAACACAACTCCATGTCTGAGCTTTATAGAGCCCACAAGTAGTTGTATGCTGGTATTTTAAAAAGACTCTAGGTTAGTCAGACTACGTCTACACTGCAGCTCTATTTCGGGATACCAGAGGTATCCCGAAATAGCTATTCTGCATCTTTTGAGCACGCCCGTTATTTCAAAATATAATGGGCTTGCCATTCTAATGTCCCTGTAAACCTCATCCACAAGGACTAAGAGACATATTGGAATAGTGATTTTTTTAAGTGCTATGTAGACAGCACCAAATTTCAAATTTCAAAATTGACTTAAAATAAGCTATGCAATGTGTATAGCTCAAATTGCGTAGCTTATTTCAAGCTTTGGATGCAGTGTAGATGCACTCTTAGATGCCCAGCTCTCTCTGACTTACAGTGGACCATTTGCGTATCTCCCTTAGTCCTGGCCTACACACAGATTTTGCAGTGGGAGAAGTAGTATCTTTGAGAGACAATCTTTCACCAAAATAGTTAAAGTTAAATAATACAACGCCCCTAGTATGGAATAGTGTGAAATGGCTATTAGGTAAAGAGGTGTTTTTATGCTAAAAAAAAAATCTCTACTTGCTTAACATTCAGAAACCTAAAATGCCTTAAAATCTGGTGTTTAGTCTCACTAAACTTCAGTTTTGCCTCTGTATAACAGGGATAATAGCAGCGCTCCAGGAGAACTGTGAGAATAAATACTACAGCCAGTTGGAGAATGACGATTCCAATTTACAAAGGATTTCAAGGTTTAAAATCTGACTTTATTTTCTATCAGAATGAAACCCAAAGATTTCCAAAATCCCTGTAGAAGGAAAAGTCTTAAAAAAAATAGTTTTGAAAAATAAGAAATGATTAAATCCAACAAAAATCTAAATATCTAAAAATATCTAAAATATTTAATATATCTAAAATATATTTAAAGCTAAAATCTAAAAATTTAAATCTTCAGTTTCCACTTATTTAGAATACAAAAAGAAGTTATTTCAATGGAAACTCAAAATATTTGCTTTTGAAAATATTGAAATGAATGGGACTTATCAACAGTGGTGCAATTTCTCATCTAGTTTTTTCTCCTAAACATATTTCCAGCTAAATTGAAACAATGTTATGAAGCATTTCAATTGTAACAGCTCTACATTTTCTGACAGAAAAGGCTCGATCGAGTTTTTTTCAATAAATGCTAATAAATACATGAACAACTACATGGGTACTACACTAACGGCGGCCACAGAAGTAGCTGAGCTAGGTTGCATTCTATGTTCTTATAAATAAGTTTTGTCTTTTCAGTAGAGATAGGAAGGCTACACCAGGTTGTCTGTTTTTAAGTGAACATTCTCCTCACTTTTTTAGACTAACTTGAATGTGTAAAAGGTGCGAAATTTTAATTAGCACCTGAAGAACAGCAGAAATGGAGTCACTGACGAGAGCAACATCTTCTGAGAAGGAAGTATTAATAATCCTGTGTCTTCCAGATTTTACATGTTGTGAAGTTAGAGCTATTAGATGGGCTCCACCCCTCATCCCATTAACTAAATATAGGAATCACCAGGATAAGAGCTCTCTATTTATCCTATTGCCAAGTTAGAGAGCTCTCATACAAATATGCAACCCACGACCCCTGGTCTCTACATCAGGTCAAGTTGTAGCCCACAGCTGCTCCTAAACTAGAATGCCTGAAGAATTACTTCTCTCCAACATTTTACAGTTACTGAAATAGGGAGTGACCTACTTCTATCCCATACTCTTACATTGTCTGCTTGTTTTCTGGCAAATTACTTTGTACACCTCCATAATATTCTGAATGTTTTTTACACTTACGTAAACAATAATTATTGTTATACCCTTATAAAAATAATTTTGCACCTGGAAAGGAGGAATAGACTGGCAAAGCGCCAATACCTTGCTCCTCACAAGAATTTCCAGTTTGGAAATCATGCAACACATAGAGGCTTGGCAGAATCTGATTTTTATTGATATCACTCTTTATTTTTAAAGCACTTTTCATTGATTTACATTTTTACAGTTGCACACAAGTTTAAGCATTTTTTATTTTTATCCATTTAAAATTTTCTCAGACACAGGAAATAAAGGGGGAATCAGGCAATACTTATTTAATGACAGTAGATGGTAAGATTCAAAAAGTTAAAGCTTTATAACTGCTAAAACATACTGTCAGCATCATATGTCAAAAATTTGGCCTTAAATCAAACTCATATAAATTCTCAAGCAATATTTTTCTGACTTATCCTGTAAGTAAATGAATAATATCTTTGATGTAAATATTTTACACCATTTGTACATGTGCACTGAAATTGACATTAATGGGCATTTCCCAATAAAATTCTAATCTGTTCAAGCCCAAACATATAGTCACAGGTTACTTGTATGAGCATGGGATCCATAAGAAACTCTCTGTTCAACTTTCATCATTTGGAATTTATTTGGGTGGTTTAAATGGGCTCCAATGTCCTGATATTTTATTAGGAATTTGAAATCTCAATGTTGGGTGTGGGGTATTCAAATCAGTGTCCTCAATCCAATCTCTAGCAACAGATAGGGAATAACAGTCCAATTACTCTGTTTTACAAAAGGCTTTAATGCAAACTCCTTAACGTACTGTATGTACACAAACAAAAATCTAATGTGGAGACATGTATAGATGTGTAGTTTCACAACTGTCTAGTTACAAGAAGACTCTGAACTTTTCCAGGTTTCCCACTCTCTAACAGTTTCAGTCCTAGCTAAAATGGTTTATTACATACTAGTATAAAGAGTATGGTACCATTAAAGACAAGATGAACAATAATGTAGCAGTATCTCTGTCAGACACTATCTACTACATCCTATGTATCTAACACTATGAACCTGGAGCAGATCTGGAACATGGACATTGCTATGAATAAGGATAGGTTAATCAGTCCCTTCGTTACTAGCTTCAGACCCCATTCCAGCCGTCCTCTTTTAATGAACCCTTTATTTGCTGAGGGAGAAGTGTGAACAAGCAGATCAACACTCTCTTGGATAAATTTTACATCTGACCTGTGAAATTCAGGTCACTTAGCAAGTATGAAACATAATACTTCCTAAGACCCAGAGAAGAAAGGTTACTCCTAATGTGACATAGCAGCTAAGCCACAGGAAGCTACTTAAACATCATTCCAGTTTTCCTGAAATACATGATTTAGTTTCATTCCTAGAGTGAATTTTTACCTTACACTTCTGAAATTGAACCACAGTTATCTCATTGTCAGTGCGATTAAAAAGGATATTCTATTTCTCCTCCCCTTTCTCTGAGGCCCTGCCTCCCACACACTCCATCCACCCTCTCTCCATTACTCACTTTCCCTCACTTCCACGGAGCAGGGTCAAGGGGTTGGGCTATAGGAGGTGATAAGGGCTCTGGCTGGGGTGTGGGCTCCAGGGTGGGGATAGAAATGAGGAGTTCAGGATGAAGGAAGAGGCTCCAGACTGGGGCAGGAGAATTTATGGGGTGGGGGAGAGTGACGGCTCTAGCTGGAGATGCAGGCTCTGGGGTAGGGCTAAGGATGAATTGTTTGGAGTGCTGGATGGGGCTCAGAACTGGGGCAGGTGGTTGAGGTGTAGACTTTGGCTGGGCCATACTTACCTCAGGCAGCTCCTAGAAGCAGCTGGCATTTCTGGCTCATTGGCAGAGAGTCCAGGGGCTCTGTGTGCTGCCTGTGCCTGCAAGTGCCATGCCCATATTCCCCACTGGCCCTGGTTCCTGGCCAATGGGAGCTGCAGAGCCAGTGCTCAGGTGAGGGCTTGAAGAGCTCCCATGGCTACCTAGGAGCCAGGACAGGGAGGGAGCCTGCCTTAGCTTCACTGTGCTGCCAACTGAACACTTAGCAAAACTGCCAGAATCCTTTTTTTACCCTAATTGTATTACCTGCAAGTGCCCGCTAAGGAATAGCTTGAGAGCAAAACACTCATCTTCATTTGGGCCTCAATCCTAGCTTTGAAACCACACATTCACAAGGAATACATTTATGCATTAGCTACCAAACATGATACACATGCCCATGGAAACTGCATTTGTGGTGCCCAAATCTGTAAAATCACCATTCCCTTGCATTTTGTGTAGCCACTTACACCAGCGGAAAGTGGGGATACATGCTACCATTCTGTTATGCTTGTGTTCTATGCTCTGTGTTCTATCCACTGGTGTGAATGTCTCTACAAAACATTGGGCAGTGATGAATCAGGCCTGTATTTCTTTGTTTGGATGCATGAGATAAGCAAGACAGATTCTGAATATGAAAACTTTAAGTCCCAGACGCATTGCTTGTAAAACATCAAGAAGTTAGAACCACAAATTCAAACTGTCTGGCATTTGGAACTGCTTCACACAAAACTACTTTCTTGCCACCCGCTCTCTAAACATGCTCAGGTGCTGGCATTTTCACCCAGACTAATTAACAAAATATTGTGGAAATGAAATCACATGGCCTTACCATGGAGCTAAGTAAGTTCTTAAATTGCCAGAGTACAGCAGCATAATTCAAAATCTTGCCAGGGATTGTAGCAATCACTTTATATTAACAACTTAGGTGAAACAAATAGCAGGAAAATGCAATACAAATGCAATCATCATTCTAGTTTATGTGAAACTAAAGATACACTAATGCTAAATCACCTTCCTGAGTCCACTGACTCTCAATAGCCTCCCAGAGCCACAAATGTGCTTTCAGCATCCAGAAGCCATGTACATTTTATTTGAAGTTCACATTCTCTTAAGGAGAATTTTTACAGCCTTTCATGCAACTTCCACAGGAAAATATCCCTCTTAGAAGGCTCCAGCATATTCCAGAAAGGCAGGATTCAGCTGCAGGGGGGATGCCAGCAATATTTTGGGCCCTATAGTTCTGTCTTTCACACCATCCTTTCAACCATTCCACAGGTTGACTGAGCATTGTGTGAAGAAGTCTTTTCTTTCTTTTTCATTTGTTTTCAACTTGCTTCATAGAGTTTCTGTGTTATGGGAAGGGATAAATAACACATCCTTATTCATTTTCTCCACACCAGTTATGATTTTATAGACCTCTGCCATATCCCCACTTGTCTCTTTTCCAAGCTGAAGAGTCCCAATCTTTCTATCTTTCCCATATAGAAGCAGTTTTACACCACTAATAATTTTTGGCCTTCTTTATACTTTTTCCAGTTCTCATGGATTCGGCTGTATTAAGCTCAACCTGTCTCTCTTGCTTTTGTTGCTATGATTTCCCAGGCAGACATTTATACAAATGCAACATGGGTCAAGGAGGCTCTCTATTATCTATCTATATATTTTCCTTAAGGACCTGATTCAGCAAGATATTGAAGCATGTTTGTAGCTTTAAGCACACAGATAGTTCTACTGACTACTTATATACATAAAGTTATGCATCACCATGCTAACCAGCACCTAAGGTTAACTGCAATAATTTTAAGTCTACTAGGCTACGTCTAGTCAGCGGGGATATTTCGTGATACTGGAAGTATCCCGAAATCATAATTTCCTGTCTTTAAATGTGCCCATTATTTCAAAATATGTTTCCACAACTATTAAGGGACTTGGCAGAATAGCACTTTATTTTGAAATTTGGCGCTGTGTAGACAGCACCAAATTTCAAAATAAGCTATTTCAAGGTAATGGTGCTGTGTAGACGCACCCTTACAGACCATGGATGAAATCCAGTCGCCATTGCAATCAATGGTAGTTTACCATTGACCTCAATGGATCTAGATGCTCACTCCAGATTCTGCACCCCTTACCATGTGTAACAGCCTGAGTTGTCCCATTGATTTGAACAAAAGTATGATTATTATTTCTTCTGTTCATGACAGAATCTGGCCTTAAGTATTTTCTTCTTCCTGAATTTATTAAAATTAAATGCTTCATTCATTTCACTTTTTTGAGAAAATTTGAAGAGCAAGCACCAACAAAACAAACTGCTTCCCATGTGGATTTAAGGGAAGGGGGGAAATAAATGAACAAAAACAAATCATAACTTTTCAAAGGAGGGGATCTTCTTCCATGTATGTCTTCAAAAAATGTGCTGATTAAGTGACTTATCTCCCAACTGCAAAGTTTAATGAAGCTGACATTTCTTCCCCTCCAATGTTCTGCTGTCAGACTAAAAACCTTTCAACTTATGATATGTATGGTAATAGATATCTGAATGAAAGATCAAACAGACATTAAGCACTGCAAAAAGAGCCTGCTAAAAAGATGAAGTCACCCTCTAATGACATTATTATGACATACAAATTAAAAGAGGAGCCAGTAAAAAGGATGATAACGCTATTGTGTTACTCAGGTATTTTACCAACAAAAGGAATTTCCTCGTTTTCTGTATCTCTCCACTAAACTGACTGATATTTTCAGGATAAAGTATACATGAAAATGCATGGTTCTTCAACACTAAGAAGAAAAAAATCACTATTTCTCTGTTTGGGGTTGGTATATGGTATCAGATGAACACTGTTTTTCAAATGTTTGATCCTGTGCCTCAAAAAACTACAAAACATCATAAACCAAAATCAAAAACTTCTTCAACAGTCTCTCTACAGTAGGCTGGAATTGAAAACCCCTGAGGAGGGGATAATTACTACTTTGTTGTAAAGCAGATGCATTTTTAGAAGCAGATGCATGCAAGGTAACTTGACTTTGGGAAACCACATTTGAAGCAAATACTTATTTGTATAACAAACTGAACGCTTTATACCAGCCTATTGAGGAGATAAGACTACCTCAGGCATTTATTCTAACACTTCATAGATAAACTGAAATAAAATTTCCGCTGCCACAGTTTCAATGGCTCTTCAACTATTCAAACATAGTATTTGGGTCTAGCTAGTTGAGAGCCCTGTCATAATCCTCCCACAGTAAAACCTACCAAGAGGGACAGAGGAAACCTTGGCTATGTCTACACTTGTGGCTTCTTGCGCAAGAAATATGCAAATGAGGCTACGCGTGGAATATCGCTGAGCCTCGTTCGCATACCTAATGAGCCGCCATTTTTGCAGAAGAGGCTCTTGTGCCAGAAGGAACTGTCTACACTGCCCCTTCTTGCACAAGAAAAACCCTCTTGCGCAATGCCTCTACGCCGATTATTTTCAGGAATAACAGCATTGTGCAAGAGGGTTTTTCTTGCTCAAGAAGGGGCAGTGGAGACAGCTCCTTCTGGTGCAAGAACCTCTTCCGCAAAAATGGTGACTCATTAGGTATGCAAATGAGGCTTGGCGATATTCCATGAGTGTAGACATAGCCCTTGAAACTAGGCTTATAGGATAATTCTTGAGAACTAGGCAGGTGTAAAGAAGACAAAATATGCAACCTCTGAATCTCACAGATCTGGTAAAACTCCTGTCCAGTAGATCCAGGAATCTTCACTTATAGGGTGTGTCTAGACTACATGCCTCCTTCGACGGAGGCATGTAGATTAGCCAGATCGGAAGAGGGAAATGAAGCCACGATTAAAATAATCGCGGCTTCATTTAAATTTAAATGGCTGCCCCGATCTGCCGATCAGCTGTTTGTCGGCAGATCGGGGCAGTCTGGACGCGATGCGCCGACAAAGAAGCCTTTCTTCATCGGCACAGGTAAACCTGGTTTCACGAGGCTTACCTGTGCCGATGAAGAAAGGCTTCTTTGTCGGCGCGTCGCGTCCAGACTGCCCCGATCTGCCGACAAACAGCTGATCGGCAGATCGGGGCAGCCATTTAAATTTAAATGAAGCCGCGATTATTTTAATCGTGGCTTCATTTCCCTCTTCCGATCTGGCTAATCTACATGCCTCCGTCGAAGGAGGCATGTAGTCTAGACACACCCATAGAGACAGCATGTGTTACCATGGCAGCACAATTCCCTCAAGAGGCAGGCTACTGTGGACATGATCCATCACACCTCCAGCCTACAAAGAGAGGACAGAATAGGTAAAGAATTAATCAGCTTCCAGCAGCATTAATGTCTGATTAAATAAGAAATGGATAAGGCTGGGACACATGCTGACCAAAGTGCTGTTTCTTACCCACATTCCCTGCTGTAACTTCACTTCACCTCCCATAAGCTATGAAATCACAACTCCATGAAGCTGCTTCAAGCTTCTGGCAAATGGAGAAACTATTTCTTCTTTTGACAGCTTTGGGGAGAAGAGTTTCTCCATAGCATTGCATGTCTATTTCCTGCTAGAAATATAATTTTAGGTACAATTCAGTTCCTAGAAATTACTAAAAATGGTATCACAGGGTCATATTTATTTTCTTTAAAACAGAGATGGGTAACCTAAGATCTGTATCCAGCCTCTGAGGCTCAGGGAGAGCCCATGCTTGCACTCTAGCCCCTTGCTACTTCTCTGTGGGGCTGGAGCACATAAAATCTACCAGCCTAAGCCCCTCTAAGGTCCAATGTGATGCAAGAGGAATGTGAGAATCTTTTTTTTTTTTTACTTGTCCCATCCCTGGTTTAAAAGACTGCAGACTAAGTACGCTCAGTTTGCATGTAAAGGAGTTTTTCTGTCAACCCTTTTAACTCAACCTGGTATCTGAAAGTAAAGCTGTTTTATTTCTTTATGGTGTACCACTAACAGCAATAAGTCAGAAAACTACATTCTGCCTTTGATGTAATAAAATTTAATATTTAACATAATGTAATTATTAACAAAATGTAACATAACATAATCAAATTTAACACCCTTGCGGTGGGAAAAACACCTCAGCAGCAAAACAGTGGCATTTAATTTCAGAAAGGAGAACTATGAGAACTATACAAAAATGAGGAGGTTAAACAGAAATTAAAAGGTACAGTGACAAAAGTAAAATTTCTGCAAGCTGCATGGAAACTTTAAAAAGACAACATAATAGAGGCCCAAACTTAAATGTATACTCCAAATTAAAAAACACAATAAGAGAACAAGAAAAGTGCCACTGTGGCTTAACAACCAAGTAAAAGAAGCAGTGACAGATAAAAAGACCTCTTTTAAAAATTGGAAGTCAAATCCTAGTGAGGAAAATAGAAAGGCCAAAAAGGAGTTTGAAGAACAGCTAGCCAAAAACTCAAAAAGTAATAGCAAAATATTTTTTTAAGTACATCAGAAGTAGGAAGACTGCTAAACAGCCAGTGGGGCCCTTGGACGATTGAGATGCTAAAGGAGCCCTCAAAGATGATAAAGTCATTGCAGAGAAGCTAAATGAATTCTTTGCTTCAGACTTCACAAATTAGAATTTTGGGGAGATTCCCAAACCTGAGCCATTCTTTTTTGGTGACAAATCTGAGGAATTTTCCCAGATTGAGGTGTGATTAGAGGTGGTTTTAGAACAAAATGATAAACTTAACAGTAACAAGTCACCGGGACCAGATAGCATTCACCCAAGAATTCAGAAAGAACTCAAATGGGAAATTGCAGAACTATTAACTGTGGTTTATAACCTATCCTTTAAATCAACTTCCGTACCTAATGACTGGAAGATAGCTAACATGACACCAATATTTTAAAAGGGCTCCAGAGGTGATCCTGGCAATTACAGACTTGTAAATCTAATGTCAGTACCGGGCAAATTAGTTGAAACTATAGTAAAGAATAAAATTGTCAGACACATAGATGAACTTAAGCTGTTAGGGGAAAGTCAACATGGTTTCTGTAAAGGGATATCATGCCTTACTAATCTACTAGATCAACTTAAATAACAAAAACGGGTCTGGTAGCCCTTTATAGATTAACAAAACAGTTTTTGTTTTTTAAGTTTATACTGTACAAACTAACTCGGCTACTCTCTGAAGCTTCTTAATCTACTAGAGTTCTTTGAGGGGGTCAACATACATGTAGACAAGAGGGATCCAGTAGGTACAGTGCATTAAGATTTCCAGAAAGCTTTTGACAAGGTCTCTCACCAAAGGCTCTTAAGTAAAGTAAGTTCTCATGGGATAAGAGGGAGGTCCTCTCATGGGCTGATAACTGGTTAAAATACAGGAAACAGAGGGTAGGAATAAATGGTAAGTTTTCTTAGCGGAGAGGGGTAACTAGTGGGGACCCTCAAGGGTCTGTCCTGGGACCCATACTATTCAACTTATTTATAAATGATTTAGAGAAAGGGGTAAACTATGAAGTGGCAAAATTACACATGATGCCAAATTGTTCAAGATAGTCAGGACCAAAGCAGACTGTGAAGAGCTTCAAAAATATCTCACCAAACTAATGGATTGGGCAACAAAATGGCAAGTGAAATTTAATGCTGATAAATGTAAAGTAACGGACATTGGAAAAAATAATCCCAACTACACATACAATAGGATGGGGACTAATTTAGCTACAACTACTCAAGGGAGAGGTCTTGGAGTCATTGTTGATTGTTCTCTGAATACATCTATTCAATGTGCAGTGGAAGTCAAAAAAGCAAATAGAATGTTAGGAATCATTAAAAAGGGATAGAGAATAAAACAGAGAATATCTTATTGCCTCTATATAAAACCATGGTATGTCCACCTCGTGAATACTGTGTACAAATGTAGTTGCCTCATCTCAAAAAAGATATATTGGCATTGGAATAGGTTCAGAAAAGGGCAACAAAAATGATTAGGGATTTGGAACATGTCCCATATGAAGGGAGATTAAAAAGACTTGGATTTTTCAGCTTAGAAAAGAGGAGACTAAGAGGGCTAGGATATAGGTCTATAAAATCACTACTTGTGTGGAAAAAGTAAATAAGGAAAGTTATTTACTTATTCCCACAATACAAGGCCTAGGGGTCATCAGATGAAATTAATAGGCAGCAGGTTTAAAACAAACAAAAGGAAGTTTTTCTTCACTTAGCGCACAGTCAGCTGTGGAACACCTTGCCAGAAGATGCGGTGAAGACTAGGACTTTAACAGGGTTTAAAGAAAAGCAAGATAGATTTATGGAGGGTAGGTCCATCAATAGCTATTAGCCAGGATGGGTAGGAATGGTGTCCCTAGCCTCTATTTGTCTGTAAGGGTACGTCTAGACTACATGCCTCTGGCGACAGAGGAATGTGGATTAGGCTACCCGACAGAGTAAAATGAAGCGGCGATTTAAATAATCGCCGCTTCATTTAAATTTACATGGCTGCCGCGTTGAGCCGACAAACAGCTGATCAGCTGTTTGTCGGCTCAGCGCGATAGTCTGGACGCTCCTCTGCCGACATCAAAGGGAGTTGTCGACAACCCAGGTATGCCTCCTGGGATGAGGCATGCCTGGGTTGTCGACAACTCCCTTTGATGTCGGCAGAGGAGCGTCCAGACTATCGCGCTGAGCTGACAAACAGCTGATCAGCTGTTTGTCGGCTCAACGCGGCAGCCATGTAAATTTAAATGAAGCGGCGATTATTTAAATCGCCGCTTCATTTTACTCTGTCGGGTAGCCTAATCTACATGCCTCTGTCGCCAGAGGCATGTAGTCTAGACGTACCCTAAATGGGTGATAGGAGAGAGATCATATGAGGATTACCTGTTGGGTAAAGCCCCGAACCAGAAAAAAGTGGCAGCCATGTTCATGCAAATGCCATGGGGGATATGTAAATCCCCCACGGCATTTGCAATTCCGACTTGTCTCATTAGCATCCCTTTTCCGGAAAAGGGTGCCAATATAGACATAGCGATGGTGAAGAAGTTTGCTTCATTTGACCTTGCCTGACATAGTAACAGTGTCATTGTCCACATAGCAGTAAGCATCTGTTGATAGTTTTGTTGATGTATCGACATGATGCATATTACTGCTGTTAGATTTGGCTTAGCTCTCTGTGTTTACCTGGAGAAAACATAGTCATAATTCTCAGGCTACCATCAAATAAGAGGAATGGAATAAATATTCACTTTTAAACCCTCAACAGATCATTTGGGTTCAATTTTGTGAAGAACAATGCACATGCTTAACATTAAACTTAAGAATACTCCCATTGAGTGAAATGGGACTAGTCACATGCACAAAGCTGAGCAGATGCAAAAATCTTTAGAAACTTCCAATTGTCATGTATTAGCCCTGAACCAAGACATTTTACAAAAGAAAAGGAAAATCAAAAAAGAACATTGCATTCCTATAAAGATCTGATAACTGGAAAATCATACTGACTTAGGGTATGTTTACCATTCACATGCAGCACTCCAGCAATAATGCTGTAGCATTAATACTTACTAAAGCAACGAAAGGATTTTTCTATCAGTGTAACAAATCCCTTCTCTCAAAAGATAGTAGCTATGTCAACATAGCTCTTCTTCCATTGATCTAGCTGCATCTACAATGACCTAACTACATCACACAGGTTATGAAATTTTTCACAGCCTTGAGTATGTAGTTAGGTTGACCTATGTTTTAGCCATAGACCAGGCCTTACACAGCAAAGTCTTTGTGACAGGGTTAAAGTTAAGAGGCTAGCTTTTTAAACGAACAGGTCAATCAATGCAAGGCCAAATTGATTACTCTTCTTATCATTCAAATCGATGCATGGGAGCTCAGAAAGAGGAACTCAGTTAGCTCTCATTGTGTCCTGAATAACTCAATATTCACCCTAAATTCACCACTACTCTGTGCCTGAAACCTCCATTAACATCATTAAATGTTCTGCAAACAAAATGGATATATGATCAGGCTCTTTATTATTATTTATACTACAGTTATCCCTAGAGACCCCAGTCATGCATATGGATCCCATTGTGCTGCAAGCCTAGTGAGTGGGCCTCATGAGAGGTCCTCCTTCATCTCAGTGGGCTTCAAGATTGTTGTAACCAAGAGGGTCTCCTGGGATAGGGTAGTTTTGCTAACTGTGCTTGTGTACCTAGAATTTGAGGTGGTGTGCCGATTAAACCATAGTAGTGCTTTGATTTGATGCAGAGGGAGCCACATGGCTCTCACAGTTAATGTTGTGAGCAATCAGCACACACCTCACTTCACATGCCCTTGCTTTATGCACATGAAACTTTAGTAATACCAGTAGGAAAAAATCAACATGAACAGAAACCAGTAGAATCTGGCAACCCTGTGCATGGACAACAATAAACAAAATGTCTCATGGGCCACTTATAGAACCCTACTAAGTAGCATTTGGCTCGTTGGCCGCAGGTTGCCCACCACTGTCCTACACACTATACAAACATGTGTTGTAGAGCTGTCCTTGCCCCCAAAAGCTTACAATCTAAGATTTGTTCCTTTTTCTACTCTATAGCTATCACGTTTAGCTGATTGAACTGTACTTTTCCTAACATTTTTACACTAAATATTAAATGTCTGTATGATATTCAGTGAATTTATTTTTGGTTTTGGGAGTGGTAATTGTTAGATAATTGATAATTACCACATTGGTCAAGAAAAGTTAATTACTAATAGAAATCTTCATATATGCCTGTGCCAAGATTGAATTCAGTGGGCCACATTTACTGCTGCAGACAACCAGCATATGTGTATTTACACCAGCAAATGAGTGTAGACTTCACCTCAATACCTTTCTGACAAAGCAATACATGGAGCTAATTCTCCATACCCTTCGCTCTTGTGTAATCATTTACACCCACGGAAAGTGAATGTAAAATGTTGTGGTGAGATACACCAGCTTAGCACTTTCAGAACATATGTGAATGACAGGACAAGGCAAGTATGAGGCTATGGAGGATCTAGCCCTTTATCTCATAACAACAGAAGGCCTGATTCTCTTGTCACTGACATGTAAATGAAGTGACTCCATGGAAATTGGTTGAGTCACACAATTGTACATTGTCATAAGCAAAAGCAAAACAAGGCCCATAGTCCTGGGCTAATAACCATGGTACTGTAAAAGTATTTTTCTAGCCACCAGGGGGCTCATGTTTTTCCTCATAATTCAACAGAAATATTTTGACAATAACTAAGAGTTAGTAATATTTTGAAGACAAAGGCTGTACAGTTCAAACAAAGTAAGTTCATACCAGGATTGGTCTGCATAAGAAACGACATGACAATCAATACATGTTCTGTTTCTTTCATTATTTAATTGTGTTGAATTCCCCTACTGCAACAGAGCCTGGGACTCTCCCAGGCAAATGAACAAATAAACAGATTTTCAACAACAAAAGTAGTGTTACTTTGATGGTTTCATTAAATGCAGGGTGTTCTGGAATGACTGTAATTGAATCTAAGGGCATGTCTACACCGGGAAATTATTCTGAAATAAGTTATTTTGAAATAACTCATGAAGTAACTATTTTGAAATAGCGCATCATACTACAAGGCATCACTGAAATAGTGTAGAATTATTTTGAAAATGCGCATCTACACTGATTTAGCCTGAATTGCATTTAAAGTTCCTGGAAGCACTCCGCGGAGAGCATTAGGAGAGCAGTCACTTCCTGTAGCTGCTTCCTCAGGCTAGCTGAAACTCGTGCTTAAAGGGACTCCTTTCTACATCCACGTCTCATATGCCTCTTCTCCAATGACTACCCCCTCATGGGACAGCAAACTCACACTGTGTGCTCTGGTTGCCCTTGTAGATGCCACAGTACTCTCATCATACAGCCGGAGGTGCTGCAAAGCAGTGCCGGGCTCTTGGGCCCGGGCTCTCGGGCTCTTGCGCCTCACAGTGCAGTTTGTCCACACTGCCCATGTGGTGCTTCAGGACGACAATGACCAGCACAGACCAGGGGACCTCTTCACCCAGACTCTGGTCCTTCTGATGCACCAAATTCCCCTCTATCCTCTGCACACCATGGAATACTGGTTCTGGCAGAGGGAGACCAGTTCTGACTGGTGGGACCGCATCATCCCGCAGTGGTGGGACAACCAGAAATGACTCCAGAACCTCCACATGTGGAAGGCTCTGAAAGTGGCTCGTCCCTGCCCTCGGGGGACAGGATACCAGTCTGGGACCGACCATCCTACTGCTGAAGCATATCACCATCGCACTCTGAAAGCTCACCACACCAGACAGCTACCACTCAGTTGGGAATGAGTTCAACATGGGGAAATCCACAGCTGTGGCTCATGCAGGTTTAACTATTTCACTAGGAGGGTGGTGAAGCACTAGAATGGGTTACCTAGGGAGGTGGTGGAATCTCCATCCCTATAGGTTTTTCAGTCCTGGCTTGACAAAGCTCTGGCTGGGATGGTTTAGTTGGGGTTGGTCCTGCTTTGGGACGGGGGTTGGACTTGGTGACCTCCCAATGTCTCTTGCAATCCTATGAGTCTATGTTATTATGATTCAATAGGTGGTAAAGGCCATCAACACCATTCTACTGTGGAGGGTCAACACCCGGGACAACGTGGACCCCATTGTTGCTGGATTTGCCACCATGGGCTTCCCCAACTGAAGGGGAGGCTATTGATGGCACCCACATGCCCATCCTGGTCCCTGACTACCATGCCTCCAAATACATCTACAGAAAGGGGTACTTTTTGATGGTGCTGCAGGCCCTCATGGACCACAAAAGACAGTTCACGGACACTTAGTCAGGGAAGGTGCATGGCACTGGTGTCTTTAGGAACTCCAGCTTCTTCAGCACAATGCACGCTGACACTTTTTTCACCAACCAGGCCATCAGGATTGGGGATGTTGATATGCCCATGTACATCCTCAGCAATGCAGCCTATCCCTTCCTCCCGTGGCTCATGAAGCCCTACACGGGCAGCCTGGACCCCACCAAAGAGATCTTCAATGCCAGGTTCAGCAGGTGCTGTATGGTGGAGTGAGCCAGCCTTTGGCTGCCTCAATGGGAGGTTCTGGAGTCTCCTCACCCACCTGCACCCCAGCACGTGCAATATACCCCAAGTGGTGGAAGCCTGCCATGTACTCCACAATATATTTGAGAGCAAGGGAAAAGCTGTTCTGCCCGGGAGGGGGGGAAGAGGCTGATTGGCTCATCAGAGCTTACGAGCAGCTAGGCACTGCTGCCATTTGACGAACATATCAGAGAGCTGTGCTCATCTGGGAAGCCTTGAGGGAGAGTTTCAGACAAGACCACCTGTGAGACTTTGCATTGTCCTTGTGTGACTTTCCTCCCCCACTTATCCCTTCCTCTGGCAACCCTTCACACCTTCCCTGTAGACCAAATAAAAAAGCATTTCTGTTTGGAAAACACAACCCTGATCATTTATTTGGGGGTTACACAACAGCGGAGGGACTGGGGAAAGAACCTGGAATGGGGGAGGGAGAAGGAAGGGGAAAGAAGGGATAGAGGGGCTCAAGGATGACATATTAAAATAATATTCAAATGACTGTATTTGTCAAGAAAAACAAGAATTTTCTACTCCGATTCCAGTGTTACTGCTCCCTTTTTAACTTGATGTAAATGACAATAGCATCTGGCTCAATGGCTACAAATTCCACATACTTAAGACAGTAATTTTTTGAATGTGATGTTAGTTTGAGCAGATTTGTAAGAAAAAAGAAAAACTAGAAAACACAAACCCAATAAGATTCCAAACAGTGTGGTATTGTCAGGGCAAAACCCCAGATTCCAATTCGTGTTCAATCCTGTCGAGCTGGTAATGGCATGCTCCATTCCCAACTTGGCTTCGATTCACTACCGTGACTCTCAACTCTCAAGCAATATGTGATTCATCTCATTGCTATTTAGGGAAGGACTCACAATGGCTTTGATAAGTCAAATGATGGTCAGATATCTCTCTTCCAACCCACTAATTTTGCCAAGAAAGAATGGGCCAAATCCTTTGATCAGTTACACCACTGAGGTCAATGTACCGTTTAGATGTACAGCAACTTCTAATCTACCCTTGAACTATATGCTTCATCATGAGCAGGTTTGCACCATTTGATTTATGTTCCCTGAAATCCTTTTTAGAAGGGCACTCAAAATCATCCTTACAAGAGTAACAAAACAAACTCCTGCATGTTAACCAGAAGCCTTCACCTGGGATAGTTAACTTAATGCCAAATCCTGGCACGGCATGGCGTTCTCTGGTCTCAATGTTCCACAATAAGCATCACTGTCATTGAGATTAATAAGAAAACTGAAGCCTCACGACTCCAAGATGACTATGTTATACCCCTAGGTGGCTTCCAAGCCTTTCCTTCCCAGGGCTACGTATCATGAGTCCGGTTCTTCCCTGCACCATCACGGTCATATACAGCAGCCAGCTGCTGAGGGAAGCTGTCAGAGGAGGCTGTGCCTCTTAGGAGGAGTGGATTTCCCCCTGGGTGGCAGGCCATGTTGGGAACATCGAATGGGATGTGTAGCCAGAAGACAGAGCTCCTGAGCAACCCAACCATTCTGCTTCTTCTGCATATGGTTCAGTGAGCCCCACACTCTACTTTTGCTGGTTTTTGTTTTTGTTATTGGTTTGTTTGGGTTTTTTGTTTGTTTTTTGCTGCTTGGGGCACCTTGGTTCTCACCGTTCCTGGAGTGATATGGCTTAAGGATTGTGCACAGGAGAGGCACAGGATCTGGCAAAGACTTCTCAGGTGTAGGAACAGAGCTTGTCTGCAAGAGCTCCAAGAGCCTACAAGCAGCTCTGGAATGCCAAAGCACAGAGCAAAGCTGGGAATTTCTCCCATCCTTCCACCTTGGACCTAACCTGCTCAGGATTGCATAGCCCACTTCTATGGCAGTAAGAGACTGTACCACATGGCCTTGACATGCCCCATTCCATTCTCCACTTGGGTTCCACTGGAAATGGCATTCTTCACTTCCTGAACTGCTGTGAGGCGGCTATGCACTGTTTAAAGTAAGTGGCATTTTCTGACAAAACTGTCTCCATTCCAATGGTGGGCAATGTCATCTGCAAATACTGTACATATAAGCCTTGATCCTGCAAACATGCACAATTGTATACTGATTTCAATGGGGCCGCTCAGATTAAATGTAGGACTAGAGACACAGCTTGGACAGCCAGTGCTTCAGGTGAAAGGTGCTACATACAATTAGTATCTTGATCATTTTCAATGTCTGAGTGACAAATACTGGATTTTCACATCTGGCTGTTAATAAAAATCATACTTTTTGTTCCCATTATTTTTAAATTTAAAAAAGTTGGTTAACACACAAAATGGAATAATATTGAATCTCTGATCAAAGAATCGATGTCAATTTGACTTCATGTCTTCAGGATTTTAGTGCACTTCACAGAGTCATCTACTGAAGGCCATATTATGCAGAATAGAGAAAAGGTACAACTGTTACAATGATTAGTTAGAAAATACAAAATGGTTAATTTTTCACTCAGAATTATACAAGACAAAAATTTTAAATTCCAAAATGTAAGCATCTTTCTTGTACCTGCATTGCAAATAGAGTCTAAACTTCTTTCCTTATTTGGGACTAGAGTCTGATACTTGTAGTCATGCCAACTGACCACAAAAGTGCTCCTTATGATTTCAAGTAGGCCAGTCATGAAGAAAGGAGCTATTCCATGTAAATCAAAATAATCAGAAACTTATAATGAAGATCTGATAGTTATTCTGATGCTATTGGTTCAGTATTATTCTGAAGTTTGGGGTCTTATTTTTAATAAGATACTGACCTTCTAGATTTTGCATGATACAATAGAATTAGAAGACTTATTGATTAACCTAATATAACATCTCAATATTTAATACATTGAAATTAATTAAATCTCAGTCTGTTTTTCATTTCTTTTCACTACTTGAAGTTTCTTGTATACTTTAAAAATGCATAGGTTTCCCCCACAGAACTGCAGAAAGTAGGAAACTGAGAAAGAAAACTGACATTTATGGTCAAATTTCTCTAAGACCTTAGCAACCAGTAGCATCCATTATTCTCAGTAGTGTTCTCAATGGGAGCATATTTGAAAATCTGGTCTCAGCTGTTGATACAATGAATTCTGAAAATCTGCCCATATTATGTAGCTTATGCTAGTGCCCATAGGGAGCAGGGTGCTGTCCAACCACCAAGGAAGACATAGTCCCAGCAGGTATGCACAAAAGATAGCAAGATAAGGGAAATATAACACCAGGGGCAGGGCAAACATTTAATATCATCATTGCCAGGGCACAGGAACAATTTATATAATGAGCACACAGTCCTATTTAACCAAACTGTAAACCCTGCATGTGGTGGAAATCACTTCAAACCAGGGGTGTCACAGTGCCCTAGCACCACTATTTCCAGCTCCTATGATTATTGCTAAGACATTGAAAATGATCAATATTAGATTTTTTCAGATGCACTGTTGATAAAATTGTACTTTTATTTCAAGCCCTCTCTAGATGGGCTGCCAGGACCCCGCCTTCCTCCATCTCCTCTCCTTCCACCGGTAGGTACAACTCCAGCTACCACAGGTGGCCTGTGATGGGGTGGTCCTTCAGGAATCACTCCTGGTGCCCTATCAGAGGGCCCAATATTAGGTGCCCTATTACTTGTGGCTCGGTGCTTCCTCTGCCAGGCAAGCGAAATTGTGATCAAGGCTTGTGCTTGGTGGCCTGTCCCTGAGGCTCTGAATGTGCCCTTTTCCAAAGTAGGGCTCCCTCTACAATCTAGGGGTCTAGACCTTAGCAGTCTGAAGCTTACCATGGCAGGTGCCAAGCCTGTCATTGTGCCCTGGGCCAGCATCATTGAGGATTTCCTTCCCACACCCATTACCTTGACCCCCTCTGTGCCCATCCAGCAAGCAGTACCATACCTTGGTGATCTATCCATTGGGGGCTCTTATCCCAGTCCCATGCCTAGTCCTGGTCCCATTTCTGTTCCTGAAACCACTCCCACCTTATCAACTAATCAAGTAGCTGCAGGCAGCTTTTGTACATTTCAAAGGGAGAAGCACAGGAGTCAGGTCCTGACATGGGGAATGCTTTGGTTCCCTTCGTGCCATTTCCCCTGATGCACCTCTGCTTCCCCTGTGGAGACAGGGCTCAGGGGAGCCAGTTTTTAAGCCAGCTCCCCACAGCACTGGCTCCTGTTACACCCACCTCGCTGCCTCTGATACAGAGGCAGCAAGAGGATGGCGATGGAAGCGACTAATCAAGTAGTGACT
The DNA here is from genome assembly GCF_049634645.1 of Pelodiscus sinensis. Lineage (NCBI taxonomy): Eukaryota > Metazoa > Chordata > Testudines > Trionychidae > Pelodiscus > Pelodiscus sinensis. Next base: position 240,994,292 of record NC_134712.1, read on the forward strand.
CGACTACCCAACAAGCCTAGTTTTATCAGGTAGTCGCCTAGTCGCTTACATCCCTATCTGGGACAGCCTATGGGATACTCCCCCTGTCGTGCAGACAAAGCCATGCTCATGCTGCTGCCCAAGATGTGGGATCTCCGTAACCTTCAGACTTAGCATCCTCAATCCAGCTTATGGACTTAAAGGCCATAGACAAGGCCATTCCATTGTGATTGGGTCTGTGCTGGTGGACATGGTCCATCCTGACCAAACCTACACCAACCTCAGCTGTGCCATCCTTAAAAATCTTTTTCTGGTCCCAGGCCTCCTCCAGCTCATGTGTAGAGATAGTCTGTCATTCTCCCTCTGTCTCTGGACAAGGAGAAAGTGTTTGATAGGATGGACCACAAATATCTCCTGGGCATCAGGCCCCACTTTGTGTCTATCTGCAGGTGCTATACACCTCCCCAGAGTGTTTGCTCAAGCACATCTGGATGCTGATAGCATCCACCAGCTTTGAGCAAAACAGGTGTTAAGCCTTCCTGCTGTCAGGCCAACTGTACACTCACCCTTGATTCTTTCCTCCGCCTCCTCTGTAGGAGGCTGTGCAACTGTGAGGCCTATGTCTGATTCTCTCTTAGGTCACATATCAAGGCAAAGTTCCTCTAGGCCACATCTGGGCATTGTCTAGAGGGTCTCTCCTTGATGTTCCCCTCTGGCTTTCTGCTTTAGACCCTGTGAGCTGCACTCCCATCGCTGTCTTCTCATTTGTTTTCTCTGGATTTACTTGAACCTTAGGTTCAGTAGCTCCTTCCCTTGAGCTAGGGAAGGGGCCTTCAGACGCAGGTGCTGTTGCCTAGTATTCTGTCATAATCCATACAAGAGGAAGATAAATGTGATCACATATAAAGAGGTTTTCTAAAATACAGGGTAGAGAGATTGTTCTTGTGTTATTTCTTATTTTACTTTTTGTTAGATTATATGCATGTGGAATAAAGTATTATATATATTAATGGAGAAAATAATACTATAAAATTGCTAAAAGGTGTTAAAAATTATTACAGTAATCTACAGGGATCACCTTAAACCCTGGCGCACTGCTGCTGTGTACTGTAGAGGTCTGGCTTGTTACTGGAGAGCAATTCTCTCTCATATATATATATATATATATATATATATATATAAAAAATAAAAGATTTTCCTGCTGTACAACAGAATGACATCATCAGGCTCTCTGGCTGCAAAAGAAGCTGGAGGGGGCGGGGGGACTGGCAAGTGTAGTGAGCCTGGGGCACATCCCCCTAGTGTTGTTGGGTTGGTTTTTTTTTAAAGTAGAAACATACAGAGTCAATGACCCACCAGTGATGAATCAGAACATGTGATAATCCTACAGGATTTTACCACAGCTAGGTAGTCAGAGGCACTGCAATCCTCTAGTACCTTCACTACTGATCACAATTTTGAGTGACATACATTATAAAAAGGAATTTTCATTAGTGAAGATTACACGACAGCTCCTTTGATTAAATATGGATTTAAAATACACAATAGATTAGAGCAACCTAGCAGGTAGCAGCAGGTGTATTACATAAGTGATATGCATGTTCAAAATTAGCACATGTACCAAAATTGAGACTTCCTTGATATGCTAGATTATGGTTTGCACTTCCCTCTTCAATGTCTTCTTTCTAGCAATTTACATAAATGACCGTGTAGAGTTGCCCTTAAACATCTATGCATTCAAGCACAGGTTAAATTATAAAAGAGATTACAACATCTTCTTTGTCCATCACCATTTAATAAATCAACAGGTCCATTTCTGAGGATTGATGTAATGGTATTTATGAGCATTGGCAAAGTCATGTCCACTTAACTGATGCAATTAAGCAGTGCCTTGCTCTTATTATAATAATAATGGGTTGACTGATGAGTAATTTATTTCTTTCCAATGTAGCTGACAAAAATAGATTATATTCCTAGACAATGCAATGTATTTGGATCATAAACCTGCTGCCTTCTCATCTCTACCATTAGCTTAGATTTATCCTTCCCAGAGAGTGGTGGAATACACTTTAAACTAAGTATCAGGTTTCATATGGAGGGATGCTCATGACTGTATTAAGTCCTGCACAGCCATTTTTATAAGAGAGACATGGGACTGAATCCTTGTTAGCTGTATAGAGATTTTTGTGATTGTCACTCAGTATGTCACTCTGAAGCATAGAATGTCTGTTGAGTTCATAGGAAGTACTGGAAACAGCTATTAGCATGGCAGTGAAATATTTTTGGTTGTAAATATCACTAGGTTCAATCATTACTGGGATGTGTGATATGCTGCCATCCAATTTTTATGTTCTCAGCTGTTTTGGCTTTACAGATCTCACTCAGGTGACAGAAGGTATGTATCTATGTTGTGTTAAAACTCCAGTCGTTGTCTTCTCATGTTTTTGTCACAAACTAGAGGTTTTTCCAGAACTGTGCACAAGCGATGGCTTTCCCCATCATTATAGCAAGATCCTCCTTCATGAAGGTCTCCCCAACAAGTCAAACAACAAGAATAATCTGTAACTGAGCACCAGAATAGCTCCATTTGATCATATTAGTTTGTGATCTGCCAATTGACATATACAGATGGTTCAGGCATCACCACATTGGCCATTCTGCATCAACCCCTTCAGAAAGGTTTTCCTGTGGTTCCAGAACTATTGCAGTGATTCTCACTGAACATATGTTTTCATTGTATAACTCAGTCATGCCTTGCCATCTGTCATATCCACAGGCACATGGTTAAACAACTTGCACTGTTTAAGGCATTTGCTTACTCTTGTGTGACCTTATAATGAATATCTTGGCTCATCCATCTACTGTGATCTTTCCCATCAGCTTGTTACTTTCTTCCTGATATCAGGCACTGGAATATCAATCAGTAAGGACTTCCTTTGGTATTGGCTTTGACTTAGTTGTTGAGGAATAACAGGGTCTAACTTTGTAGCATGGATGGATTGTTCCCACATTGAAAACCAGTGTTATCACCTTGTACTACTTCATAGCCGAGCATACGTGTTCAAAGTAACTGGATTGGCTCCCCTCTTTGAAGTGATCAAATTGCAGAAGATGGTTTTACAGGTGCTAACCTTCCCTTTCATCGTCTCTACATGTGCTTTGAACAACAGTATCTGATGCCCAGGTAGACCGGGTTTGGGTGATGAGCCAGTAGGATTAACTTCTGCTGGTTAATTTCTGCTTAGTTACTTAATGACATAGGCCCTCACTTGTGTCTTAGTTGAGTTGCAAAAATTTAGTTCTTACTGTAGTAAACTAAGAAGTTGCTCAGTGCACATGTCCATCTGTTCTTGACAGCAGCAAAGTCCTTCTCCTGTGATGAGAGGCATAGATCATTGGTATATACAAAGTTCTTTGTATTGCTCAATATGGGATGATCATTGGTATACATGTTGAAGAGAATTAAGGCTAACACATTGCCCTGGGTAAGGCCATTTTGTTGTTGTATCCAGCAGCTCCTCCTTTTGCACAGTACCACATAAAAATGCCTGTTCTGCAGAAGAGATCAGATAAGCTGCACCAGGAGGTAGCCATGCATAAGGCTGCAAATCTTTCATGGCGGTCCCAGAAGTCACAGATTCCAAGACTTTCCAGGACCTCCATCACTTCTGTAGTAGCTAGTGAAGCTGACCCCACCTGAGATGACCCCAGGGCCAGCTGCTGCTCGGGTGGCCCCACACAGTTAGTCCCGGATACTGCCCCAGAGCATAGGTCCTGGAACAGCAGCTGCCCCCCAGGTCATACAGCAGTATTTTTAAGATAACAACAACCACCACCAAGATTCAAGAAGAGATTGATTTTCCAAGCCCCAGTTAAGGAACAAGAATTTGTAGTCTAAGGTTACGTCTAGACTGCAGAGTTTTAATAGAAAAAAGATACGCAAATAGTGAACCACAATTTATGTATCTCTTTCCACCTTTTTTTGGGAGGGGGGGGAGAAGAGGCTTTTCTGAAATTTGGCCCATCAAAGTGGAGACAAATTTTGGAAAAATCTCCTCTTTTAGAACATCCCTTATTCCTCTCACCAAGAGGAATACAGAAATGCCGAAAGAACGTGTCCACTTTTTGTGCATTTGATCTGAGGAAGTGGGTCTGGCCCACGAAAGCTCATCATCTAATAAACCATCTTGTTAGTCTTTAAAGTGCTACATTGTCCTGCATTTTGCTTCACCCACTTTTTTGGAAACTGTTCCAAAAAAAAGTGGACATGTTCCCTAGATGTGGCAGAGCTTTTCCAGGATACGTTTGGTATCCCGGAAAAACTCTGCAGTCCAGACATAGCCCTAGAAGGCTTAGGATTTCCTCAAGAATGAATAGACAATAAGGGTTTGGTTGACATGCTTTAATAGTTGTATGGATCCCAAACAAACTTCACAGCAGATAAAGATCCACATTTAATTTATGAAGACCACATCTGACATTCTAGCAACTGTTTAAAAAAAAAAAAATAAAACAAAACAACACACAATCTTGTCCTTCGTTTTAGTAATCATCTCTGATAAGCCTTCAGGCACCAGAGGTCCAAAAGGGAGAGGGGCTGCCAAGAATTGTGCACTGAAACAAGTAAAAAATGAAAAGAGTAATAGTTACTGTGCTGATAACCCACCAAAAGAAACATGCTGCTCTTTAAGAGACACGCCTCTGCCTGCATGTCCTATTGATGAAGGAATGGCCAGATCTGAGACAAGGAAGTGGATATGAGTTGCTGGTCTCCTCCAGGGTGTAGCAAGTTGGATTAATCCACATTTTCATTGCTTGGAAACATATCAATCAGAGCAATTATGCAGTAGAATGAAAACAGGGGCAAGAGAGGGCATTTGGGTGTTGCTAGTCCTATACATCACCAGAAAAAGGAATTAAGTGAAAGGAAGCTGTTTTCATTAAGGATATGGAAAACCATCTAGTTATGTATCTAATAGCCAGTTCTATAATCTGCTCATCATAATGAGATGGCTGGTCACTTATATCTCTTCTTAGAACCACTAGTAACACACAATGAGCAGGACTCAAATGCTACATAGTAGGATAATATAAATACAAATGAAGGAACTTCACATATGGAAATCGATACAGGTGCTACAATCTGTAATTCTTGAAAAACTGTACATGAAAATATTTGCTAATGTCAAATTAAGAGAAACAAGTATACCAGTGAGTGACAGTCATTAGGAGATAAAAGCTAGGATAGCTGCAGGTGAGTGTAAAGGAAAAGGATATCTGTTTTGGCATGGACTGTTACATAAGGTATTACAGAAACCTGGTGGGATGGGACGCATGATTGGAATGTTGGTATGGAAGGGTACGGCTTGCTCAGGAAGGACAGACAGGGAAAAAAGGGAGGAGGGGTTGCCTTGTATATTAAAAATGTACACACTTGGACTGAAGTGGAGATGAACGTAGGAGATAGCTGTGTAGAGAGTCTCTGGGTTAAGCTAAAAGGGGTAAAAAACGAGGGTGATATCATGCTAGGAGTCTACTACAGGTCACCTAGCCAGGTGGAAGAGGTGGATGAGGCCTTTTTTAAACAATTAACAAAACTATCCAAAACCCAAGATTTGGTGGTGATGGGGGACTTCAACTATCCAGACATATGTTGGGAAACTAACCCAGCGAGGCACAGGCTATCCAATAAGTTTCTGGACTGCATTGGAGACAACTTTCTGTTTCAGAAGGTTGAAAAAGCTACCAGAGGAGAAGCTGTTCTGGATTTGGTTTTAACAAATAGGGAGGAACTAGTTGAGAACTTGAAAGTGGAAGACAGTATAGGGGACAGTGATCATGAAATAGAGTTCATGATCTTAAGGAAAGGTAGAAGGGAGACCAGCACAATTCAGGTAATGGATTTCAGGAAGGCAGATTTTGATAAGCTCAGAGAACTTGTAGGTAAGGGCCCATGGGAAGCAAGACTGAAGAGAAAAACAACTGAGGAGAGTTGGAAGTATTTCAAAGGGACGTTGTTAAGGGCCCAAAAACAAACAATTCCGCTGTGTAGGAAAGATAGAAAATATGGCAAAAGACCAGCTTGGCTTAACAAGGAGATCTTGCATGATCTCAAAATAAAAAAGGAGTCATATAAAAAATGGAAACTAGGACAACTAACAAAGGATGAATATAGGCAAGCAACACGGGAATGCAGGGGCAAGATTAGAAAGGCAAAGGCACAAAATGAGATCAAACTAGCTACAGGCATAAAGGGAAACAAGAAGACCTTTTATAAATACATTAAAAGCAAGAGGAAGACCAAGGACAGGGTAGGCCCACTGCTTAGTGAGGAGGGAGAAGCAGTAACAGGAAACTTGGAAATGGCGGAGATGCTCAATGACTTCTTTGTTTCGGTCTTCACCGAGAAGTCTGGAGGTGTGCCTAACGTAGTGAATACAAGCAGAGAGAGGGTAAGTTTAGAAGATAGGATACACAAAGAACAAGTTAAAAATCACTTAGGAAAGTTAGATGTCAGCAAGTCACCAGGTCCTGATGAAATGCATCCCAGGATACTCAAGGAGCTGATAGAGGAGGTACCTGAGCCTTTAGCTATGATTTTTGAAAAATCATGGCAGACAGGGGAGATTCCAGAAGACTGGAAAAGGGCAAATATTGTGCCCATCTATAAAAAGGGGAATAAAAACAACCCAGGAAACTATAGACCGGTCAGTTTAACATCTGTCCCAGGGAAGATAATGGAGCAGGTAATTAAGGAAATCATATGCAAACACTTGGAAGGTAATAAAGTGATAGGGAATAGCCAGCATGGGTTTGTGAAGAACAAGTCATGCCAAACTAATCTGATAGCTTTCTTTGATAAGATAACGAGCCTTGTGGATAAGGGAGAAGCGGTGGATGTCATATACCTAGACTTTAGTAAGGCATTTGATACGGTCTCGCATGATATTCTTATTGATAAACTACGCAAATATAACTTAGATAGGGCCACGATAAGGTGGGTGCATAATTGGCTGGATAACCGTAGTCAGAGAGTTGTTGTTAACGGTTCTAAATCCTGCTGAAAAGAGATAACAAGTGGAGTTCCTCAAGGGTCTGTTTTGGGACCCGTACTATTCAATATCTTCATCAATGATGTAGATATTGGGATAGAGAGTACGCTTATTAAGTTTGCAGATGATACCAAACTGGGTGGGGTTGCGACTTCTTTGGAGGATAGGGACATAATTCAAAATGACCTTAGCAAGTTAAAGAAATGGTCAGAGGTAAACAGGATGAGGTTTAATAAAGAGAAATGCAAAGTGCTCCACTTAGGAAGGAACAATCAGTTCCATACATACAAGATGGGAAGCGACTGTCTAGGAAGGAGCATGGCGGAAAGGGATCTAGGGGTCATAGTGGACCACAAGTTGAATATGAGTCAACAGTGTGATGCTGTTGCAAAAAAAGCAAATATGATTCTAGGTTGTATCAACAGGTGTGTTGTAAGCAAAACTCGTGAAGTCATTCTGCCGCTCTACTCTGCACTAGTTAGGCCTCAGCTGGAGTACTGTGTCCAGTTCTGGGAGCCACATTTCAAGAAAGATGTGGAGAAATTGGAAAGGGTACAAAGAAGAGCGACAAGAATGATTAAAGGTTTAGAGAACATGACCTATGAAGCCAGGCTTCATGAACTGGGCTTGTTTAGTTTGGAAAAAAAAAGATTAAGGGGGGGACATGATAGCGGTTTTCAAGTATCTAAAAGGGTGTCACAAGGAGGAAGGAGAAAATTTGTTCCTCTTGGTTTCTGAGGACAGGACAAGGAGTAATGGGCTTAAAGTGCAGCAGGGGAGGTTTAGATTGGACATTAGGAAAAAATTCCTAACTGTCAGGGTGGTCAAATATTGGAATAAATTGCCAAGGGAGGTGGTGGAATCTCCCTCTCTGGAGATATTTAAGAACAGGTTAGATAGACATCTGTCAGGGATGGTGTAGGTGGAGCTTGGTCCTGCCTTGAGGGCGGGGGGCTGGACTTGATGACCTCTTGAGGTCCCTTCCAGTCCTATTATTCTATGATTCTATGATAAGGAGATGGTGTTTCACAAAACAGCTTAACAAGGCTAGTTTGCATTGCCATGCTAGAAACCATGCATTATTAGATAGTGGAGTTCAAATAAATACTTTTTTTGATACATGGCTTAGTGAAAAGCATAACAACAAATCTGTATGCAATTAAAATGTCATTCCTGCATTTCTTCAAGCTCATCTTGTGCCTTATGCTTTGCTAGAACATATAAAAAAAGCAATTAAAAGATTGCAAGAAAGAGGGAATAATATGACCTCTAGAGTTTTGTTTAATTTTGTAAGTTCCTAAACAGAAAGGTAGTGCAAGAATTTGGGGGAACTTTAGAGTCACCTAGGGTATGACTACGCTAGCCACCCTAGTTCAAACTAGGGTGGCTAATGTAGTCATTCGAACTTGCAAATGAAGCCTGGGATTAAAATATCCCAGGCTTTATTTGCATGTTCCCGGGCGCCGCCATTTTTAAATGCCCGGTAGTTTGGACTCCCTGCCCGTGGCTACACGCGGCACGGGCTAGGTAGTTTGAACTAAAGCCCTTAATTCGGACTACCATTACTCCTGTTACTCCTCCTGCAATGAGGAGTAATGGTAGTCCGAATTAAGGGCTTTAGTTCAAACTACCTAGCCCGTGCCGCATGTAGCCGCGGGCAGGGAGTCCGAACTACCAGGCATTTAAAAATAGCAGCGCCCGGGAACATGCAATAAAGCCCGGGATATTTTAATCCCAGGCTTCATTTGCAAGTTCGAATGACTACATTAGCCACCCTAGTTTGAACTAGGGTGGCTAGTGTAGACATACTTACTTCCAGCAAAAGACGAGGGGTATTCACATGCCAAGGTGGTATGTACAGTACATGAACCTAAATCCATCCATTTTGAAAATTACATACTTTATTTCCTAACTGGAAGGAGGGATAAAATGTATGGAACTTGATCTGTTCCCAGCATTTACAGGAGGCCAGTTAAAATAGCTTTTATTTAAAAAAAAAAAAAAAAAAACAACTGGCTAAGATTAAACATATTTATAAGGCTTGCTGGGTATGAAAGGCAGTCATTTGGTATAGCTAATGCCCCTGCCATATCCCAAAGACTAATGCATCAGTTTTGCCAAGATTTCATTTTTATCATCTCCTATTTAGAGGACACTTGAGAAATCTAGAATGTTTTCAGAACCCATACAGCTTGATCAGGAAGAAGAGACATGGGAGGGGGGGGAGGGGAGGAGAAGGTGTTACCTTATATATCACAGTTCTATACACCTCCCTGGACTGAGATTGAGATTGAAATCAAACACAAACATTTTGAAAGTCACAGGAGGGATCTATTACAGACCACTTAACCAGAAAGAGGAGGTGGATGCTGCTTTTTTTTTTTTTTTTTTTTAAAAACGCAACTAACAAAATCATCCAAAGAACAGGGCTCTATGATGATAGAGGACTTAAATGTATGATGGAGGACTTAAATCTCAGACCTTTTTGGGAAAAACAACATAGCAAGGGACAGATTATTCAAAAAGTTCTTGGAATAAATTGGAGATTGTTCCCCCCCCCCCCTCCAGAAGGTGGGAAAAGCTACTAGGGAAGAGGCTATTCTAGATTTAATTGTGACAAATAGGGAGGGACAGATTGAAAATTTGAAAGTGGAAGGTAGTTTAGGTGATAGTAATCATGAAATGGTAGAGTTCATTATTCTAAGGAATGGTAGGAGGAAATACAGCACGATAAGAATAATGGATTTCAACAAGGCAACCTTTAGCAAACTTGGGGCATTGGTAGGTAGGATCCCATGGGAAGCAACGGGGAAAACAGTTCAAGAGAGTTGCCAGTTTTTCAAAGAGGCATTATGAAGAGCACAATAGCAAACTCTCTCACTGTGTTGGCAAGATAGGAATTATGGCAAGAGACAACCCCAGCTTAACACTTATCTAAACCTTAAAAAAAAAAAAAAAAAAAAAAAGAAGAAGAGTTCCACAAAAAAGAAGAAACTAGGTCAAATTGCAAATGATAAATATAAACAAACAGCACAAGCAAATAGGGACAAAATTACTGTCTCATAGATACATAGCTAGAGACATAAAGGGTAACAAGAAAAGATTCTACAGATACCTTAGAAGCAAAAGACCAAAAATAGTGTAGGCTCACTATTTAATGAGGGAAGGAAGACGACATAAAATGTGGAAATAGAAATTCTAAACAACTTTTTTGGTTTTAATTTTCTACCAAAAAGGTTAGGAGAAATTGTACAACTGACACAGTGAACACCAGCAAAACTGAGATGGTATCTGAGGTTAAAATAGGGAAAGAACAAGTTAAAAATTAATTTAAAAAAAAAAAAAAAAAAAAAAAAAAAAAGAGAGATGTCTTTAAGTAGGCCAGGCCTGATGATATACATCCTACAATACTCAAGGAGCTGAGTGAGGAGGTGATGGTATCTGAGCCATTTGCTATTATCTTTGAAAAGTCCTGGACTATAGGAGAGATTCCAGAGGACTGGAAAAGGGCAAATATAGTGCCCATCTATACAAAGGGAAATAAAGACAACCCAGGGAATTACACACCAGTCATCTTAACTTCAAACCTTGAAATATAATGGTGTAAATAATCCAGCAATCAATTTGCAAACACCTAGAAGATAAAAAGGTGATAAGTATTAGCATGGATTTGTCAAGAATAAATTGTCAATCCAGTATAACAGCTTTCTTTGACAGGATAACAGCCCTGTGGATAGGGGAAACAGCATATGTTGTATATCTTAACTTTAGTAAGGCTTTTGATATTGTCTTGCATGACTCTCTCAAAAACAAGCTATTGAAATACAATCTAGGTGGAGTTTCTATAACATGGGTGTAAAACTGGTTAAAAAGCAGTTCCTGATAAGTAGTTATCAGTGGTTCAGTCAAGCTGGAGGACATATCCCTCTGTAGGACTCCACTTGATATGTCCTGAGTCTGGATCTGTTCAATAGCTTCATCAATGATTTAGACAATCACATAGAAAGTACACTTACAAAATTTGCAGATGATACTAGCTGAGAAAGTCATTGCAGAGAAGCTAAATGAATTCTTTGCTTCAGTCTTCATGGCTGAGGATATTGGAGAGATCCTCAGATTTGTCATCTAAAAAGAATGACTCAGGTTTGGGGAATTGTCCCAGACTGAGGTATCATTAGAGAAGGTTTTGGGAAAAAGTGATAAATTTAACAGTAACAAATCACAGGAACCACATGGCAGTCACCCAAGAGTTCTGAAAGAACTCATATGTGAAATTGTGGAACTATTTATTGTGGTTTCTAACCTATCCTTTAAATCAGCTTCTGTACCTAGTGACTAGAAGATAGCTAATGTGATGCCAATATTTTAAAGAGGGCTCCAGAGGTGATCCTGGCAATTATGGACAAGTAAGTCTAATGTCAGTATTGGGTAAATTAGTTGAAACTATAGTAAAGAATAAAACTGTCAGACACAGAGATAGACTAACAAACTGCTGAAGGAAAGTCATCATGGTTTCTGTAAAGGGAAAAAAATAACACCTTACTAATCTACTAGAGTTCTTTGAGGGGGTCAAACAAACACGTGGACAATAGAGCACACTTAGATTTCCAGAAAGCCTTGACAAGATCCCGCACCAAAGGCTCTTGAGTAAAATAAATTGTCATGGGATGAGAGGAAGGTCTTTTCCTGGATTAATAACTGGTTAAAATGCAGAAAATGAAGGGTAGGACTAAATGGTAAGTTTTCTGAGTGGAGAGGGATAACTAGTGGAGTCCCCCAAGGATCTGTCCTGGGACCCATCCTATTCAACTTATTTATAAGTGATCTAGAGAAACAGTTAGATGGCAACATTTGCAGGTGGTAGCAAATTGCTCAAGATAGTTAAGACCAAAGCAGATTGTGTAGGGCTTCAAAAAGATCTCAAACTGAGGGTGTCTACACTGCAGAGTTTTTCCAGAAAAATTACACTTACAGCTGGGCTATGTCTATACTGTAGCCTTCTTGCGGAAAAGCTTATGCAAATGAAGTGTGGCATGGAATATCGCCACGCTTCGTTTGCATAATTAATGAGCAGCCGTTTTAAGCAAGAGGCTTTTTGCACAAAAAAGAGCAGTGTAGATGGCTCCTTCTTGCACAAAACCCCCCTCTAGCACAAGAGCCATTCTTCCTCATTTTTTGAAGGCTATAGTGTAGACGTAGCCTTAGAAAAGAGGAGACTAAGGAGGGTGGGGGATATGATAGAGGTCTATAAAATCATGACTGGTATGGAAAAAGTGAATAAGGAAAAGTTATTTACTTATTCTCACAATATAAGAACTAGGGGTCACCAAATGAAATTAATAGGCAGCAGGTTTAACACAAACAAAAGGAAGTTTTTCTTCACTCAGCATACAGTCAACCTGTGGAACTCCTTGCCAGAGGATGTTGTAAAGACCAGGACTAACATGGTTCAAAAAAAGAACAAGTTAAATTCATGGAGGTTAGGTCCATCAATGACTATTAGCCAGGATGGATAGGAATGGTGTCCCTAGCCTCTGTTTGTCAGGATCTGGAAATGGATGACAGGAGAGAGATCACTTCATGATTCCCTGTTATGTTCTCTCCCTTTGGAGCATCTGGTTTTGGCTACTGTCGGCAGACAGGATACTTGGCTGGATGGATCTTTGGTCTGACTAGTATGGCCATTCTTATGTGAAAAGTTGCGAGGAGGATAGGATTAAAATTCAAAATGATCTTGACAAACTGGCAAAATGGGCTGAAATAAATAGGATGAAATTCAATAAGAAATGCAAAGTAGTCTACTGTGGAAAGAACAGTCAGTTGCACACATGAAAATGGGAAATAACTGTTTAGGAAGCAGCATTGGTGAAATAAATTTGGCAGTTATAGTGGATCACAAGCTAAATATGAGTCAACTATGAGGCACTGCTACAAAAAAGGAAAACATAGTTCTGGGATGTATTAGCAGTATTGCAAGCAAGACAGAAGAAATAATTCTTCAGTGAAGTCTTATAGCATGGAGCAAAGCAAGAGTTGTGTCCCCAGTTCTGGGCACCACATTTCAGGAAAGATGTGGATCAACTGGAGAAGATCCAGAAGAGAACAACAAAAATGATTAAAGGTCCGAAAAATGTGATCTATGAGGAAAGATTGAAAAAAAATTGTTTAATCTGCAGAAAAGACGACCACGTGCAGAGATAACCTCTTACTTACCTGAAAACTGTTATTACAAGGAGGAAAAAAAAAATATGTTCTCATTAACCTCGGAGGATGAGACAAGGAGCAATAGGCTTAAACTGCAGCAACAGAAGTTTGTTGCACAATAACAAAAACTTCCTGTCAGGGTAGTTAACCACTGGTATATAAAATTATCTAGAGAGGTTGTGAAATCTCTGTCATTGGAGGTTTTTAAGAGCAAATTAAACCATTCCCTAATAGGTGTTAGTCTAAGTAATACTTAATCCACACTAAGTGGACTAGACTGGAAGACTTCTTGAGGTCCCTTCCCATACTAGTTGCTCTGATTCCTCCTTTGTTAGTGTTATGCTTCTCCAGCGCTGGAGCTGAAATTACACACATACTTAAAGATAGACACACAACCACCTGTGACACTGTGCCTTTTTTTTTTAAAATGAAAATGTGTTTTTGAATATGAATACGCACAACTTGAATATACTTTGCACAAAACAGGGCAAGTAATCTATCACTCAAGAACTTGTAACCCCCCCAAATGTGAATATTCTAATTGTGTACATGTATCATTCTTGTATGTGAAGTTAGAAATATAAAAAGTGTAAACCTGTTTATTAATTTCAGTCTATTGGAAACCATTAGAGGTTCTTAAGGAACTTAGGGTACATCTACACAGCATCCTTACCTCAGAAAAAGGTGACAATTTACACTACACAAATTCCGTAGCGTATTTCATTTGAAATAATTTTGAAATAAGCTATTTCGATGATATAGCTTATTTCAAAATTTGGCACTGTCTACACAGCACCAAATTTAAAAATAAGGTGCTATTCCAAAATGTCCCTTATCCCTCATGCAGTGAGGTTTACATGGTCATCGAAATAGTGAGCCCGTTATATTTCAATGAAATGGGCTTGCTCTTAAGACGCGAAAAAGCTCCACTGTGTAGACATAGCCTTAGTGACCTGGTACGCAAGACAAGGATTTATAACTAGCCTTGTTTTTCCTGCAAGCCTAAATTGTGGTTGCTCCTACAAAAACATGTTACTATGCCATCTAGTGCTGGGTGTTTTTCCTCAGGAGTGCAGGGAATATACAAGGACTTCCAGCCTGGGAAAAATTCTGTTTAAGAAATGGAAAGCAAATGATTGACTTCAGCTGGTTTCACAGACTGATACCCACCTTGAGAAGATACATGAAAGCTACTGGAAACAAAAGAACTCTAACAACAGGTGTAGAGAAGAGCTACTGGACCCAGGTCAGAAAGAACAGCTGGGGCCTGAAAAGACTTCACCTGAAATGAGAATTAGGGTGAGAAACTATGATTTGTAGCAACTTCTCTTAACATATTAGGCTTAGCTGTCATGTTTTGTTTTATTGTAGCTTTGTACTTGCTTTGATCTGTCTGTCATCACTTGCAACTACTTAAATCCTACTTTTTAATACTTAATAAAATCACTTTTGTCTATTATCAAACCCAGTGTAAATAATTGTTACCTGGGGGGAAAACAACAGCTCTCTCTCACTGATAAAGGGAATGAACTTTATGTGCTTTCTCTGTATAAAACTTTTTATAGAGAATAAGACAGATTTATTTGGAGTTTTGGTCCCAATAGGGCTGTACTCCTGGGTGTAGCCAACTCCCTCTAACTGAGCCCTCACCAGCGTTTATTACTCTGCTGGGGGAGACTAGAGCTTCTGGCCCAGCAGGACAGGGTACTGAAGCACCTCAGAGGGCAGGAAAGTGGACTCAGTGGTATGATCAGCACATCAGGTGACAGTCTCAAAGCAGTCTGTGACTCAGTATGTCACACCACTATCTCTTGTGCACGCTCACATGCATCTTTTTTCCCCTGTGATTGCATTTGTACTTAGATATGAGAAAGAAAAGCCCATAGCACATTGAGTGTGTTACTGAGGAGCCCCATTTTTGAGTCATTTTGGGGACTCTGTTTATTTTTCACCCAGCATGCAGGAATCCATTTAAAAAAAAACCACAGAATGGCACAGATGTTTAAGACGTGTATTAAATGCTTCTAGAAGAGGCCACAGAAATGAGCACTATGCCATTAATCAGATCCAGTTAAAAGTCGCTATAATAAATTACGAAGGTATGTTTGTTTTTCAGGAGACGTACTCAGGGCTAGATTCTGACACACTCATGTTGAATAGCATCTTACTACAGGAGTGGTTCCATTGCCCGCAACATGAGTAAGGGTATCAGAGATTGGCCCAAAGTTATTTGTGATCATAGCAGACAGAATTATCAAGGCTCAGGAGAGTTTTCTAGCTAGCCACTGCCCATAGCTCTTTCGCTATGACACTGAAGCTCATTAATATAATCCATGTATAGAGCTACATTATAGGGCTTACAGTCAGAGCAGTAAGGGAAATCACACAGTGACAACACCAAGTAGTTGTAACAATGAGTCTTGCCCATTCAGGCAAAATTCAACAAAACACTTACACATGATCTTAATTTTAAATACATGAGCATTCCTGCATGTGCTTAAAATGAGCACGTGTAATTGCTTTGATGGATTGGGGTCCTAGAACAAGGAATGCAGAATTCCACAGCAGAAGCCTACTTAGAAACAGAGTTATTATATAATTTAACAGGTGTAGTGTGTGCACCTGTCATGGACTCTCAGATCACGCTCACTCTTAGCTCCATACAGACCCTGGGAGACCCCCTGCAGTGTGGCAGCCCTTCTCAGGGGTCCACTCTCTTCAACATGTTAAGCCCCTCTGCCTCATGCACCTCTCTGGGCCTTTTGCAAGCCTGTCTCTCACTGTGGTTTTCGTCAGGCAGCTCACTCACTCAGGACCTCGGGGGCTTCCACAAGCAGAGGGAATAATGTAACCATGCCCCCTAGACTGGGACAACTCTCACCCAGCATTAAACAGAAGTACTTATTGAGTTTTGGCCACAGCTTAGGAACTCACAATGTCAGTGTTCCCTCTAAGATTTTCCATCTATGAGCAGAGTGAGTTTTGTCTTGTGCACCAATATTGAAGTCATGTGTATTTGTTTGGATGTGTGCCACCATTGCACCCAGCAGTTACTAACTAATATATATATATATATATATATATATATATATATATATATATATATATATATATATATATATGGAACAAAGAATGCTAAAACAGCCCTTTCCCAGTCACAAAGGATAAAAAGAGCTGCTAAAACAGAACTTTCACCTATGCA
The DNA here is from genome assembly GCF_049634645.1 of Pelodiscus sinensis. Classification (NCBI taxonomy): domain Eukaryota; kingdom Metazoa; phylum Chordata; order Testudines; family Trionychidae; genus Pelodiscus; species Pelodiscus sinensis. Next base: position 241,010,729 of record NC_134712.1, read on the forward strand.
TCCTTATTATTACAGCTGACCCTAAGTGCCAGTGGACTGTATTTGTTCCAGAATCTGCTTATTGGCCACCCCTGCAATTTTGCATTTCTGCTGCAGATGTGCTTTAATCCTGGCATCAAAGTTTCTTTAGTCTTTAGAAACAACAAACAAACACTTCAAGCTAGAAACAAAACAAAGCAAGAAAGTTTTCATTCTCACTGAGTTTCAAAAAAGTTTGCCAAACCCACCCACCTCTTCCTACTAGAGACACAGTCTGTGTCTAGACTGGCCAGTTTTTCCGGAAAAGCAGCTGATTTTCCGGGAAAAACTTGCCAGCTGTCTACACTGGCCGCTTGAATTTCCACAAAAGCACTGACTTCCTACTGTAAGAAATCAGTGCTTTTTGCGGAAATACTATGCTGCTCCCGTTTGGGCAAAAGTCTCTTTTGTGCAAAACTTTTGCGCAAGAGGGCCAGTGTAGACAGCTGAGATTTGTTTTGTGCAAAAAAGCCCTGATCGCGAAAATGGCGATCGGGGCTTTTTTGCGCAAAAGCGCGTCTAGATTGGCCATGGACGCTTTTCCACAAAAAGTGCTTTTGCGGAAAAGCGTCCGTGCCAATCTAGATGCTCTTTTCCAAAAATGCTTTTAACGGAAAACTTTTCCGTTAAAAGCATTTCCGGAAAATCATGCCAGTCTAGACGTAGCCTTTGGGAAAAAACTGCAGCCTACAGTCCCTGGCATGATGACCTATCAGCCCCGTGAGGCTGCTGCAGCAACATTAGCTAAACTCCCACTCTCTTGCCTTAGGATAGGCCCTGACCACATTTCTCCTCCTTGCAAAGCAGCTCCCAAACCATCCTGGTCACAATGCTGGAGCACCCTCCGCTGTCTCTCCCTTTCCCTCCCCTTCCCTCCCCCCCCCCCCCCCCGACACACTTTATATATGCAGTTGTGTCCTTAGCAGGAATCAGCAGTTAAATTCTTCCATTTAAAGTTCTGCAGCCCACACTCCTCTCTGACCTTTTCCTGCTCTCTGCCACTGGTTTGAACTCCTTCATCCCTCTCTGTTTGCCTGGCCGCTTCTCCTGCCTGCCCAGAAGCTCATTACATGACCGCCTCCCTGTGCTCACAGGCACAGCCCTCTGCTGGCCGCACAGGTCCATGTGAGCCTCCCAGCCCCACTCTCCTCGTGCCACAGCTGTGCTGCTCCCTCAGGGGCAGGGAGGGAAGTTCCCCATGAGCCCCTGGCACAGCAAGTTAGTGCCCACCTCTCCCAGCCCATGGGCTGCCCCACACCCCGTTCCACTCCTGAGCCAGGTGCTGCTGTCTGGCTGGCACCTTCCCAGCCCCGGAAGTGCTGCCTGCCCCCCTGCAGCTAGTGGAGCACCTTGCACAGACTTGGAGCTCGCCAGCAAGTGCCCACCCAACATGGGGCCACCAAAGTCTGAGACCCTGCACTTTCCAGCTGGGCAGCCAAGATTACCTGCCCCCCCAAGTCCCACCTTTGTCTTCTGTCCAGGTAAACAGAGGTGCCTGGGCCCCCTTTCCTCTCTGCCTCTCCTCCATTCTTTTTCGTCCCACTGGCTGGAACCAGCTGTTCAGGTCACCAGGGTCCTCTTTCTGCCCATCGTCCTCCCACTTGTCAGAATCAGCCGTGCCCTCCAAGCTAGGTCTCCTGGTCACTAGATCACCAGTCCCTGGGTATCCATTAGTCAGAGTCCCAAGTTCTCTTGCTGGTGCTCTGTAAAAACAAACTCCCTCTCCCGTCACCTTGTTAAACCAGTAACAGGCAGAGAAACTGAGTCCCATTCCCTCTGCATGCAAACCACTGAGAAAACCAAGAAAATCCCTTTCTTTGTCTCAGCACCTACTAACAGAGTCTGAATCTTTACTGACAAATAAAGAAAAGGTGGGATCAGAGCATATTCTCAACTCCAAGACGCACAACCTTCTGGTCTTCTAACTGCTGATTCTAAGAATCAGTTCCTTTTGCTACTTACTCAGGGGATATGAGCTTCAGCAGTTTTGTCTTCTCCAGGCTGTGGCTATGGAGTGTTGCAAAAGCTCTCAACCTCTGCTTGCTCCTTTCCCAGCACACCTGTGCTGGGTAAGATACAGTTTTGGATCTTAAATGACTGTTTGTGTACTGCGTCTGCAGCAATCAACCAATCAAGCAATCCAAATCTGCTGGCATGAGGAAAGCTTGGGTTCAAAGAAATAAAGTGTCTCATTAGCCTTTCCTGCAAATATTTTAGAAATAAATGAAAGTTAACTTGTCTATTGCCCTTCTTAAGGTAGAAGCACTAAGCTCCTAGTAAAGTTAATGGGAGTTGTGCATGGACATTGAGCAGAGGATATACCCTGAATTGCCTATCTTTTCTGGTTATCCAGATAGCTTTTTCTCTGCAAATCAATGCACTAGAGTCTTGTTGAATCTATAGCCAGACAGGCTAAAAAAATTAATCCAGCAGAGGTCTGAACTGTTCATGCATCTTAATGGGGAATATTATCCATAAAGCCCATTTATAACCATTTAAGTGGAAAATACTATTTAAACAGGTAGCAAAACCAGCCTCCATCTTTAAAATGCATTTTGAGTATCAAGTGGGTTCAGCATTAGTCATGACTGTGAGTGTCACTTCACTGAAATCCACAAAACCCTGACAAGATCTAGCTTGTCCTTTTACAGCAATATACACTACTCCTTCTAACCCAGCATCTTAAAGTATCTCATAGATTTTTTTTGGTTAATTCTCATCAAATGTAAAACTTTTACAAGCATTAGAATTTTATGTTTACAGAAAAATGGAAAATATCTTCACAGATTTTTTTCCCTTTTCCCCCATATATTTGGATTGCTTCTTCTCATAAGCTACTGACTTTTCAGCTACAGGCTATAACTTACCCCTGACAACTCTAGTCTCTGTGATAAATTGTTCAAAGTCAGACCTGGGGCTGCCAGTTCCTAGAATATCTGGGTTTTATATCTTCTCTAGGCTCACTTTAATTTAAATAATAAAAAAATGCAATCTGATCCCAAATAGAATTGAACACATTTTACATCACATTGCAGCTTACTTTAGTAAGTACCTGAAAGTGCAACCTCTCATTTTGAAAACAAAACACATGCACCATAAAAATAATGCACCCCATTAGCAACATTTAAAATCTTGCACAATGCAAGTGGTAAGAGTTAATTAGGACTTTTCCGACACTAATGCTATGTAGTAAAATGACAGTGGATTGGCTTTCTCAGTATTTCTATGTCACTGGGAGCATATAATCACTCTGTTATGGTACATCTACACTGCACGCTTATTTCAGTATAAGCAAATTCCCATCGAAATAGTGCTGAGTGATTTCAGAATAGAGCGTCCACATTCATTGGATGCTGAATCGCATTTAAGGCCACCCAGAAGCACTTCAGGCAGAGCATCAAGACATCACTCACTTCCCGTAGTTGCTTCCTAAGGCTATCTGAGGCTCGAGTTTAAAGGGATCCCCCTGGACAGTTGTATCTCAGGCTTCTCTCCTTTGCCTACCTCCTTGAGGGACAGGAAAGTCTTCTCACTGCCTGCTGTGGTTGCCCTTGTGGACACCACAGCACTCCCAGCCATGGAGCCAGACTTGCCTCCAAGCAATCAATGGTTCTTAGATGGATCTTAGACCCCATGCCGCACCTCCTGCTGCAATTTCTGCAGGCTGCCCTCGTGGCCCCACAGGAACAGGTGGGGCACCCTCGACTCATTGTGGGACACCTCCTCTCCTCTCTCCATGCTCTGTTCATGCAGCATGACCCCTCCCACCCTGCCTTTCCCATTGTACCCCACTGCTTCTGGTGACTGGACACCAATTCTGACTGGTGGGACCAGATTATCACGGAGTGGTGGGACGACCAGCAGTGGCTCCAGAATTTCCTCATGTGGAAGGACACCTTCTTGGAGCAGTGTGCCTGGCTCACCCCTGCCCTCTGGTGATGGGACACCCACATGAGACCTGACAGAAGCAGGTCACCATCACTCTGTGGAAACTCACCACACCGGACAGCTACCACTCCGTTGGGAACCAGTGTGGTATTGGGAGATTGGCCGCTGGGGCAGTGCTCATGCAGGTATGGCTCTCTCGTGCTATTGTCCCAGAAGGGTGCTGGAATGGGGTTCCCAAGCAAAAGGGGTGGGGTGGAAGCTCTCTTTCCCCAGAGGTTTTCAAGTTTTGCCTTCACAAAGCCCTGCCGGGGGATGGAGAAAGTTGGAGTTGGGCCTGGTGTGTTGTGGAAGGGGGCTGAGCTTGGGGACCTCCCAAGGATCCTGGCAACCCTGTGATTCTCTGTTTATCTCTTTCTACAGGTGGTGAGGGCCATCAACACCATCCTGCTGCGCCAGGTTGGCCTTCTGGATGATGTGGATCCCATCATTGCCAGCTTTGCCGCCATGGGCTTCTCCAACTGGAAGGGGGCGGGGCATTGACAGCACCCTCATTCCCATCCAGGCCCCTGACCACTGGTCATCCAACTACATTAACTGCAAAGGTCCTGCAGGCCTTCATGGACCACCAAGGCCGGTTCACAAACATCAACAGCAAGTGGTCAGGGAAGCCGCGTGATGCCTGCATCTGCCACAATTCCAGCCTCTTTGAGAAGCTGCATACCGGCACTTTTTTTCCCAGCTCGGATAGGCCTTTGAACAGACGTGCATGACTGCTATCCAGCACAGGGGGCTTTCCGCATCCAAGAGGCCCTGAGGGAGAGTTTCACACAAGGACCCCAGTGACACTCTCCTCTGGGCTTCCCCATAAGGGGTCTCTGCAGTGCTCCAGTGTGCCTTTCCCCTGCCCTCCCTTCCTCTCTGGATACAATAAAACAGACCTTTTGTTTTTAAAACAAGAAACTCTATTTTGATTAATTAGGATAAATGTAACTGAGGAAAGAACCTGGGAGGGGGAAGGAGGGAGGAGGAAGAGGGAAGAGGGCGAGGAGAAGCTCAGGGATCAAGCTGGGAGTGGCGCCTGTCTCGGGTGGTCCTACCACCATGTGTTCGGGGCGCAGCCATGGGATGGGTTAGGGGGAAAATACAGAAGGACGGGAGCTGGGACAGGAGCAGCCAGCAGGCAGTCAATGGCAATGGTGTATGCCACACATGTGGTCCAAGAGCTGCAAGAGGTCCCGCCAGGTGGTGCGGCGCAGCTCCATGTCCTTGTCAAGAAACTGCTGGAGGCCACACAGTGCAACGATGTGCTACCGCTCCAGCTCCTCACAGGCTCATCTGTGGCAGCATCTTCCACGAGGTTGGGAGGCTGGTGTGGGAGGTGTTGCAGGTGCCTCACTCGCAGCTGGCCCAGCTGTGAAGAACAAAGAGAAGGGTGGTCACCCCAGGAGACAGGGTGCCTGAAGCCTTTACTTCATCTCTGAACCGACACCGCAAGGTCTCAAGTCCCAAAAAGTCTATGTGCTTGGAGCAAGGCCATCAGTGGCCTAGACAGCAGACCCCTTTCTGCAGGGTGGGGCACAGCTGTCCCTGGAGGGAGCCTCACTACCCCCTAAATCCCAGGGACAAGCTGGCATGGGAAGGTTCCAGCTAGGCCAGGAGCCTGCAGGAGGGAGGGGGATGAGGAGGTGGCTGGGCTTCCCTCTGTGACACACACACACTGGCAGGACTAGTAGTGGTGGCATCCCGCAGGAAGAGGACTTGTATCCCTTCCTGCTGGAAGGGGGGAGAGTATTGGGGGCAGATGTGTGTGAGTGGCAGATGCCGCTTGCCAGGGAGGGTACTGCTGGGGTCCCCTCCACTTCCTCTCCTGCTCAGTAGGCTCCCCCAGCAGGGGCTCAGTGTCCTCCACCTCACTGTTCTTGCCCAAGGGTGGATGCTGCCCCAAGGGTGTGGACATGCCTGTGTGCCATGTGCTGCACTGCTGGGTGTGTGTGTCCCCATGACCCCAGGCTCCTAGGAGGTGACTTTTGGTTTGAGGGTGTCGCACCATGGGTTCAAGACTAAGGCAGACCTGTGCAGGAACCCTGTGAGCAGGAGCACAAGGGTCCTCTCTGGCTGAGTGCTCCGGACTGGTGTTTTTTGTGCACTAACATGCACAGGCTGCTGCGCAATGCCCAGGCCAAGAAGACTGAGCAAGCAGTGTGCAGCCCCTCACTGCTCCCTGCCTCCCCCCACGTCTGTCTAGGGACAATCATCGAGCTCATCGGGTTGGCCTTCCCCTGCATCATCTGATCCCTGGGTGACATCCTGGGAGGGAGGTAGCAGCTCTAGGGACAGGGAGAGATCCTGGCTGGTGGGCATCATGAATCCTGAGGCCTGCTCCTCTTCTTCCTTGACTGACCCCCTTCCCCAACTCAGAATGCGGTGGAGATGGTCCTAATATTGGCAGGTCTGCAGTGCCACCATAGCCTTGGTATAGGCCTGCCTGAGGTCCTTCACTTTCATCCGCACCTGGTCCTGGGTGCGGACGTGTCACCTCTGCCCCAGGATGTTGGCCATCCAGCTGCAGATATCAGCATTCCTGTGTCTGGTCTGGAGATCCTGGAGGTTTGTCTCCTCGCCCCAGATCTCAATGAGATCCAGGATCTCTGCGCCAGACTAGGAAGGCGCCTGCCTCTTCCGCCCCTGGGCAGGGGCTTGAGAGCTGCCTGCATCTGTGCTAGCAGCTGTGGGGGGCTCTGGTGCAGTGGTCTGGTCTGCAATAGCAGCAGGGAAGTCAGGGATGGCTGCTGCTGTGTGGCACGGTGCGAGTTGGGCCAGCTGTGTGCCACACACTGTTTCTTCTGCGGCTGCACCTTTAAAGCCTGCAGGGGAAGGGAAACGATAGAGTTCTGATGCGTGAGGACAGAGTGGCTACCAGGGCACCCATGGGAAGCCCTGGAGACTCCTTATTTTGAAATAACCACAACTGCCCTGTCTACACACTCCCTATTCCAAAATAACTGAGCTCCTTCACTTTCACCCACACCTGAGGACGTCAGTGTGTTCTCTCTCTCGCCCACCACCTGAGAGATCAAACAGACCATTAACAAAAGGACTCACCTATCATGGGACATATAAGATGCCCCTGGAAGAGGGTTTATGTTCTTCAGAGAAATGGTTCAAGGGCCCTGAAAACATATGAATAGAAGGGATGCTGAAAGGTCCTGATCAAAGAGGTAATTGCTGTATGCAATGGAAATCACATCAAGCCAGGAGGTGCTTCAGTGCCGCCTCCCCTCACACCACCACATTCCTAGCTCCAGCACCTATGAAGTGACTCTCAGCCTTTCCAGTCTACTGCACCTCTTTCAGGAGCCTGTTTTGTGTTGCATATGCCCACGTTTCGCCTCACTTAAACTACTTGCTTACAAAATCAGACATAAAAATATAAAGGTGTTAGTCTATTACTGAAAAGTTACTGGCTTTCTGATTTTTACCCTATAATTATAACAATGTACTGGAATACAAATGTTATATTTACATTTCAGTGTCTCGTATATAGAGCCGCGTAACCAACTCCTTGTCTGTATGGGTATGTCTACACTACAAAGTTAATTTGAAATAACATCAGTTATTTAGAATTAACTTTAATAGCATCTACACAGGCAAACCACTATTTCGAAATAAATTAGAAATAGCGGAGCCCTTATTTCGAATTTGGTAAACCTCATTCTATGAGGAGTAACACCACATTCAAAATAGCTATTTTGAATGAAGTGCTGTGCAGACACTTAATTCGAAATAGGGGGCCTCCAGCCCTTCCCAGAGAGCCCTGGTGGCCACTCTGGGCACAACCAGGAAAACTTACTCTCCTCTCCCCCAGCCCCAGAGACATTAAAGGGGTAGACCCTGGCCACAGTGCCTGTGCCAGCTCCAAGCCTGCCAGCCCAGAGCCAACAGTGGCCACCGGGGCCCCTTACCCAGTGGCCCCAAAACATGAGCCAGCAAGCCACTGGCAACCAGTCCTCCAACGCCCCCCAGGAGCAGTCTGCCAGCTCCCAGGAGCCTGACAGGGGCTGGAGAATGTGGTTGCCTTCCTGGTCCAGGGTGGAGATCATAGACCTTATTCAGGTTTTGGGGGGATGCCCCCTATGTCCATGATCTCCACACTAGACAGAGGAATGCGGCCATCTATGGCAGGATAGCTGCCAGCCTGGCCACCAAAGGCCACATGTGAACCTAGGAGCAGGTTAGCATGAAAGTCAAGTTGGTCTGGTGAGACCCCTCAACCCCGAGCTCTGAGCTTCCCCTCCCCCTTCTTCCCCTTGCTTCCCCCTTCCAGCTCCTTCCTCCCAGGTTTCCCCCTCCCCTCTTCTACCCTCTCTCTTCCCCTCTCCCACCTCCTTTTCCCAGTGTCCCCAGAGGTTCATCTTCCCCCTCCCCCTTTTTGTTCAATAAACCCGGTTTCTATTTTTGAACATACATGTCTTTTATTTGACATCAGGAAGGGGGGCTAGGGAGGGGTAAGTGGAAGAACATGAGGGAGGAATGGGGCACGAGCCCCTGGTGGGGAGGACTGGGGAGACTCTGCGGGCTCCTCGGGGTGGATGCTCTCCCTCAGGGCCTCCTGGATCCTGACAGACCCCACAATGGATCCCCCGGATGGCAGCCTGCAGCAATTGCAGCCGGGCTGATGGCAACGACCCCATGAGATGCACCGGTGTGCCCAGGGGCAACTCTGGCTCCATGTGGCTGAGTGCTGTGGTGTCCCAAGTGCGGGCACTCAGGGCACTCCAAGCCAGGACTGCTTTGCTGTCCCTCATCGAGGTAGACAAGGAAGACGGGAACCCTCAGAACTGTCTGTCCGGGGTGGGGATAGGGTCCCTTTAAGCACGGAGCTCAGTTAGCCTCAGGCAACAGCCCCACACACTAAGTCCTAACTTGATGCCCTGCCAGCACTGGTTCCGGCCAGCCTTAACTTCAGTTCAGGGTCCACTCAGTGTGGACGTGCTATTTCAAAATAGCAAAATGCTATTTCGAAATAGTTTTTGTGTATAGATGCGTTATTTCAAATTAGCTTAATTTGAATTAACTATTTTGAATTAAGTTAATTTGAAATAGTACTGTAGTGTAGACATATCCTATGAGAATGTAGTTAAAATTGACTTCATTAGTTTTTTTATATAGACTGTTTTAAAACGAGGCACATATCTGAATGAGTTGATGTACTATCCTCCCTCACCCCCCCCCCCCCCCGGAAGACCTCTGCGTACCTTTGGTTGAGAACCACTACTTCAGAGGGTGCTCATTAACCTGTTAAATTGTTATTACCAAAATTGAATTCATAAGTAATTGTTTCCCGTCATTTCAAGTTGGTTTTCTACCAATGCTGATTCAATTAAAAAAAATCTATCTGGAGAAATCTTTGCTATAACATCTTTTAAATGAACTATTTCAATTTGAAACATTTCATTTTGAATTTTAGTCCAATTTTTTTTTAAAGTTTAAAACTCCACAACCACAAAAAAGATGTTCAACACCCCTCCCCACCATTTTTTTTTTTTTTTTTTACTTTTTCAGTTCAGCTTCCAATCTGAAAAATCAATAATTTGAACAGGTCTAATGACAAAACATTCTGGACTAGACTGAGAGGCATCTCAAACCTAAGTCTACCCTGAAGATCCCAAATAATAGCCTATTGGACAATGTAGTTCTTACTATAATATCTGGTACTTCAGAGTCGTGGATTTCACACATGCAAGAATCTCTGATCCCACATTTTTGGCAGCTGGTGATGAGATAACGAGTGTTAAGCACAGTATAAGCAAGAACAAAAATCAGTAAGTTTCATACAGATAAATTCAATGATGGCATGATTAGAGGTATGAGCTATGTGTTGGAGTAAATGCTACTCTCAACTACCCTAGCATAAAACTAAAATTCAGAATTTGGCTCTCTGTAGTGAAATCATTTTTAAAACATTCAGTTATCAAATACCAAAAAAAAAAAAGCATTTATTCAAGCTTTTTGAATTTCTCAGGCTGATGTGACATTTATTATGCTATGTCCCACACACATCTTGCTGCACCTGTTTTTTAATCATACAATGTAGCTAATGCTGCCAAATGAGGATATAGCCAACAAATAAAACAAAGCAACTGAAAGACAGTTTTCCTGCGGAAAAAAACACACCACAAAAATGGTTTTATATATTACGTTTTGGGTTTGGGTTTTTAAAAGACAGAGGGTCAGACTGACTAGGGCAGATTCTATCCTGAGTTACATCTTCACATGCATAACCAGTTATTTCTAGAGATGCTGAGCAGCAAGAGTGCCCGCTGAAGTCAATGGGAGATGTAATCCTGGAATGCTACAGACAGCATTGGAGTCAATTTGCATATAGGGCTGGATTTGGCTGAAAACATGCATTTGGGTATAAATGGCATAGAAAGATACCTACATTTCTGCATACACGGGGAAGCTGTCACACCTCCCTGCCTCACCTGACTTTCCTCCTTTCACCAAAACATAGGGAGTACGTCTAGACTACAGGCTTCTGTCGACAGAAGTTTTGTCGACAGATACTGTCGACAAAACTTCTGTCGATGAAGAGCGTCTAGACTACATTGAGTTCTGTCGACAAAGCAAGCTGCTTTGTCGACATGGTAGTGTAGACGCAAAGGACAGTTTACATGCAATAACACCTTCTGTCGACAGAAACTCTGTCGACAGAAGGCATTATGCCTCGTAAAATGAGGTTTACCAGTGTCGACAAAACTGCTGAGTTCTGTCGACGTTATGTAGACAGAACTCAGCGGTAGTGTGGACGCAGGCATAGTTTTGTCGACAAAAGTGGACTTTTGTCGACAAAACCCTGTAGTCTAGACACACCCAGGATGACCAGCTAGCAAATGTGGAAAATTGGGATAATTTTTTTCCCCAGGGGTGAGGAGGTTTTATATAGCTGCCTAGATAAAACAAAGTCTCCAATATTGGGGCATGTGGTCACCATATCAAAACAGGCTCTGAAGACTACTCCATTCCTATTCAGAGAAATGGGGTGGATGACCTTCTGCTGCTTCAGATGGCTCACTGTCTAGATCTTCAAGGTGTTACGTTTATAAGAAGCACACGGGATCTTTTTCAGGAGAAAAAGCAATACACTGCATTTATTGAAAACACAACATGCAAAGCAACATGCACACACACTACAGATTGCCTGACAATCACCAGTATGTCATAGTGGCCAGTTAGGATCAGTCCAAGCTGGGGGACTCCAGTTTCTGCACAGTGTCATTGGCACAGAGTTGAGCTCCAGCAGCTCTGATCTTGGAGCTATATCCTGGAGTTGGCTCCCAAAGAATGTCTTTTTGGGACCCAGTTTATTTAGTGAAACTTAAGTCTTGCTTAGCTTTTCCTTAACCAATTATTTTAATAAAATTTTAGTAACCAATCCTACAATTCTATAACAGAATTATCTATGCAATCATACTCACCATCTTAATTGATGTACACCTAGCAAAATGAATTATACAGCAGACAGAAACAACTGAAAACCAGACAAAGATCATACAAACAAACAATAGGAAATGAGGGCCATAGTCATAAAATGAGAATTTCACAACCCCAACTATGGATAAGGAGTTTCTTGCCTGATGAAATGCTATCAAACTAAGTTAACCATCTTGAGATCTGGTCCTTTGTCTGGTGATAGTGGGTGCCATTTGGACAGAGTCACCTTCTTAACAGTTTGGTATTAGACTGTTAAATGGAATGTAAGTAGGTGACTCCCTGCTTTTCAATTAATGACAGATGCTTCTCTTTCAATCTGGCACAGATAAAGGCTTTAGGCATTTCAATATGGCTCCAGAAAAAGGCCATATCTTTATTATGGTGCTGGATGGTCCAGTTCATCTCCTTTTCTGGGGACCTCACCAGGCCAGGACACTGCTCTCCCCCAGGTGCTTGGGATCTTCATGACAAAGGTGAGCAAGAAACAACCTGACCTTTCCCTACACCCAGAGTGCAGCAGGTGAAGTTCCAATTCCACCGTGATGACTGCAATGCTAGCAACATGTTAAGATTTGGGGATACTCTTTGCCCCCGAGCTTAGCCAATAGAAAATGAAAGAAAATGCCTGATTCTCCCTTGATCCTATTGGATGGTTACTTCCCTTTAGGGTTTCTTAGTAACTACCCTTACTCTCCTAAGATGCAGTCACTTTATGCACAGCCACAACAGTGGGAGAGGGCCCATGTGCCTTTCCATGAGCCCTGTGAATGGGAGCACTCTGGCCTCCTGCCCACCAGTGTGACCACTCACAACATCACACTTCTTTTAAGTAAAGAAATGTGAGAATGTGCAAACCACAGTCAGGAGTTTCATTTCCCCAGTTCATCTCAATGGCTGTGTCCAGACTCCATGCCTCCGTCGACGGAGGCATGTAGATTAGCCAGATCGGAAGAGGGAAATGAAGCCGCGATTAAAATAATCGCGGCTTCATTTAAATTTAAATGGCTGCCCCGATCTGCCGATCAGCTGTTTGTCGGCAGATCGGGAGAGTCTGGACGCGATGCCCCGACAAAGAAGCCTTTCTTCATCGACACAGGTAAGCCTCGTGAAACCAGGTTTACCTGTGTCGATGAAGAAAGGCTTCTTTGTCGGGGCATCGCGTCCAGACTCTCCCGATCTGCCGACAAACAGCTGATCGGCAGATCGGGGCAGCCATTTAAATTTAAATGAAGCCGCGATTATTTTAATCGCGGCTTCATTTCCCTCTTCCGATCTGGCTAATCTACATGCCTCCGTCGACGGAGGCATGGAGTCTGGACACAGCCTAACTCTTAAAAGCTGTTGAAAGAAAGAAAGAAAGAAAGAAAGAAAGAAAGAAAGAAAGAAAGAAAGAAAGAAAGAAAGAAAGAAAGAAAGAAAGAAAGAAAGAAAGAAAGAAAGAAAGAAAGAAAGAAAGAAAGAAAGAAAGAAAGAAAGCTAAAATTGTGGCAGCTTTTTCTGCAAAAATTGGGCCATTTTTAAATGATACTTTTGAGCAAAAAAGTAAATATTAAAAATCTTGAGATTTTATTCCAGGAAAGATAAAATAGGAAGACAAATTACTGAAGCACATAAAAATTCAATTTTTTGTTTATTATGATGCAAAATGGCTTATTTCACAAACAAATTGGGGAAAGATACTCAGATACCAATATGACAGGGCCATAAGTACAAAGATACTATAAACATAAAATGGATTGGTTTAAAAATGCAAATGTTTGAGACATTTGGTGGGAAAATGGACAATTTTCATAACACCAAGTAATATCCTCTGAATTTCAATTTATAGAAATTAAATTAAAGAAAAGTAGAATGATCACCAAATGCAGATGTCCTAACAAACCCATTTACTCTGCAAACAGAATACAATTACTTTTGCATTTAATTTGTGAAATTTGGAGTGGCTGAATTTTGGCTATGGACCAAATCTAAGACTAATAGAGGCTAAGCTTGTAGGTCTTTTTTTTAAGACTCAGTATGTTTAGCAGTGATATCATAATAGTCTGTGCAGTACTCAATCTACTGTAGATTTTACCACAGCTGTCAATAGAGCTCATTCATCATGGACTCAAGATAACTGAAGCACTCCATCTGCTGTATGGCCACTATTATCAACTGTGATACTTGTGTCAGTAACTTACTAAATAATGGTCTGATCCTGCTTCCATGGAAAAATCAATGGTAGAACTCCTATTGTCGTGAGTGGCAGCAATATCGGCCTTAATTCACTAGCTTTTCAATTCTGAAATTGTCAGTGACTGTCAAATACCTAATTTGATATATAAGGTTGATCTCTGACCTGTCTTGATTAGATTTCAGGACTTAGAAGTAAAAATGACACAAAATTCAGCATGGCTTGTCATTAGCACACAGTCTCTGCAAACTAATCCAACCTAGCACTGTTTATTACAAATTTGCAGTAAAGGAAAAGGCAAACAAAATAGAGAAAGATGAAATGTCCTAAAAAAATAAGTTGTGCCATCCACATAGGCAATAGAAAAAGAATTCATAAGTTGGGTGTTCAATTTAAAGCAACAACAATATAAATGAACAATACTAGTAATAGTGCCTACTTTTTATATAGCCCTTTTCATCAGTAGATTTCAAAATTCTTTATACAGGAGACCATGTGTTATGATTTTTTTTTATCCAGTAGAATTCCTTCACTTGCAAGTTCCTTTCTCCTCGATTTCTAACTTTTTACACAAAGCCTTTTTTTGTCATCATTAACTTTTTTCAGGAAAAGCACGAGTTTTCTGAAAAGTAAAACAATAGCAACAGGGGTAATTTTTAACATTTTTGTTGCCCTCCCATGTAAGGGTTCACATCAGAATCTTAGAACTTGAACTTGGCATTCAGGTTCAAATCCAGATAGCTGCTCAGACCCCATGTCTACTCTGTCTTTGGCGCTCATTGACCTTAATTGGCATCCTTAACTGGAAGCATTTTTTTCTATTCCAGTGAAGACTGTCACAGAGTAGAGTAGACAGCCCCTCCAGTACCACTCTCTGCCACCTGTTTTCCCAGACTTTACTTTTGTATTTTCCTTCTCAAAATTTAAAATAAAGGCCATTCTGATGTAATGTATCTGTTTGCTCTTGTATATGCAACACTAGCCAACTCAAAAATTCTAAGAGATGATCCTTTCTTATGGTGTTCAGCAATTCCAGTCTCAGCTAAAAACCCCAAAGTGCCAAATGTGCAGAGAGAAAATTGAATCTCAAAAAGAAACACACCTTAGTTCCAGTTTTAGCCAGAGGCTCATGTTGATTCATAATTTTATCCAGACAGATCTTTACATCTGTAAGTCAAACACATGGGCTACATCTACATTGGCAAGATTTTGCGCAAATACTCCTTAACGCAAGAGTTTTTGCGTTAGAGTATTTGCACAAAAGAGTGTCTACACTGGCATGTGCTTTTGCACAAGAGATGTGCTTTTGCGCAAAAGCATTCGTGCCAGTGTAGACACTCTCTTGCACAAGAAAGCTCTGATGGCCATTTTAACCACTGGGCTTTCTTGCACAAGAAATTCATGTTGCCTGTCTACACTGGCAAGAACACTTGCGTAAGAGGGCTTATTCCTGAGCGGGAGAGTCATAGTTCTTGCGCAAGAAGCACTGATTTCTTACATTAGAACGTCAGTGTTCTTGTGCAAGAACTCGTGGCCAGTGTAGACAGGCAGCAAGTTTTTGGGCAAAAGCAGCTTCTTTTGCGCAAAATCTTTCCAATGTAGACACAGCCAGAAAGTAAAGACCAATTGTGCATTGGATAGGTTAACAATAACTTTAATGCTTTATTGTTTTGTATCTAATTGGTCATCTTACCACTGCAAGAGACTTGTAAGAAGGGGCAGTTAATCAGAATGTTGTCTGTCCTCTAATGTATTTCTTTAGCATGACGTCCACAGGCTGTATGCTTAACGGAGGCACTCTAAAGTCAGTAAGTCATATAAGAAAAAAGAGAGAACAACATTTAAAAAATGGCTGGACTTATTAAAAGAGACAAATACAAAATACAGGAGATGATGCAAGTTTTTTGGGTATCACGTTTACATAGAAACAGGCTCAAACATTCTTAGATTTTGGAGTGTTTGAAATCAAGATCCCAATTTTGCATTTTCAACTTCTGTTTATTTTTGACTCTACACTTACTACAGAATTTGCTATGGAAAAATCTGCCATTGAAAATGCCACAGTCCTAGGCAGATAGCTATTAAAAAGTACAAAGAGAGGGTCACTCAAATGATATAAATATCAAAACCCTTCACTGAATTATTAAAGCCCTATAAAGGACCGAGAAGGCAAAACCTGCTGCAGAATGTATACCGCACAACTGGTTTCTTCCTTTTCCCTGACTTTATACTACAAAAGGAGCCCAGGGGCTTTTTTCTCAAGATGTAAGTTCTTGCTGGAGGATACCATCTTAGATCAGCTAAGTGCTGCTGGTTTACAACCTTGAACAGTACAATACAGTGGCAGAAATGTAGTATGGCAGGTTTCCATTGAGGGGACTGGGAAAAGTGCAAGTGATTTGTTACATTAGTCTGTTGGTTTGTCTTTGTCATTCCAGGGTGGGGAGATTTGGTTAGTCCCTTACTACCTCCTGGACTGGGGAAGACAAGATGGCAATTTTAATGGTTAAAACAAAATAAAAGGGGAGGTGGAAAACAGCTTAAAAGTGGCTGGAGTTACTGATTGAAGCTGACTGGAGGTTAAACCAAGAAACAAAGACACAGGTCTCCAATGTCAATGAAAAACAGTTCAGACAAGACCTCAGTAGAGATGGGAGCTCTGCTCACTAATAAGAGTAGGTTTTTGGAAGGTATAATACTCATCTAACTAAATAAAACAATTACCTGCATTTTGAATACATAATGAACCCCGAACCTATTTCTGTCCTTTCCCCTACAGAATGAAACTAGTCTACAACCCACCATTCATACTCTACAGCTGTATTGTGACAGATGTACAGACCATTAATATCTGCTACTCATTCCAAGTCATTAAACTGAAACATTGCATAGTGGTGTGAGCTATTACCTGCGGACCCATGGGATGGGGGTGTTAGTTCATTTCACCAAAAGAGTTGTTTTTATTCAAGATATTGTATGGAGGAAGGAGTTCACATCTTGACTGCAGTTACTCTAGTCTTACAAAAGGCTTGTGGAAATTTACCATCCCAGGAACAAGATTTCTGTGTCATCCTTTTACCATAATGGAAATTTCATTTGCCTCTCAAATATAACTACATGCTCCCAAGTGAACAGGCAATTAAAATAGAATATATTTTTAAAAAACAGTAAAATTAGAGAGAACGTGAACTAAAATATTCCACTGTCCAAGGGAAGGGTAAGAGCCAAGATTTTGGTCTGGTGCATTCAATATAGGCTCTCGTAGCAAAGTTCAGGTCAGGAACTCCAATGTGCATTGCTAAATGCCTTTATAAAAAGCTGGAGGGGTAAGTTTGGTGCAGATATGAATTTTCTCCAAAATCAGAGATGTTCTGATCCAGCCGTTAGCAAAGAAAGCATAGCACATGAGGGGCTGGGCATGTGTCAGTTAAGGGCCAGCGTAATTTCCACTGTATGGATGTTCCTATGACAGGAGAGGAAATAGCAATGGCTACATAGCAACCCATCCACCCAAAATCCAGTCTGGACTAAGGCTGGGTGCTGAGCAGGACTACCCCATATTCACAGACTGTCTTTTAAGCAAAGGTCTTATAGCAATAGCATGGAGATAGATGCCCGCAGCCACCTCCCACAAACCCAGGCATTATGACACCCATCTGCCTCTGGTATCAGAATTCTCTTTTCATCTAAAGTCAACTAGCTTAGCTAATGCTATCAAGGCTGAATTTTCTATAGACCTTATATGCCATGAATTCCTCATAGCATTTTTGTAGACTGCCTGACATTCCAATAACTGACTGACTTTACAATGTTGCAAGTGGGTGAGCTTTAGCTCACTCTATTGCAATCTCTATGTAAGCAATGCAAGCAGAAGGAGGGCGATATTCAGTGGCAATTCCGGAAACTTTGCTGTTCAGAAGTGGCACTTGTCCAGCAGAAGGGACAGAGAAAAGCTCATAGCTGAGAGCTTGCTCACTTTGTAACAAAAATATGACCCATGAGGCAGAGGGAGAAAACTGGAGAGGTGACATTGGGAGGTCACAGAAGACTAGTTTTTGCCAACGAACATGAACACTCACAATCAGCTTGTGGCCTCATGCCATTCACTGTTCTATGTGCTATCTCATCAAAATATTTGAATTTTCAAAGGCTGGTTTAAAGGCCTACTTGTTGCAATAGTCTATATCTCAAACTCCTACAGGTTTTGAATTGTACAGATACAAAAGAAGGGTATTGAGGAAAACTGGCATTAAGAATTTGTATGGTTCTTCATTAACATTTTCCTTCGTTCTAAAAAATTGTCAAGTGGCTGAAGGTCACTGAGTAACATGGAAAAACTGATGACAGATGGGTGGCAAAATAAAATCACTGGAAAATGAAAATCCTTCATTGTCTAGTTCGGAAGGTCACAAATTGCAGTTTTAGATTGTCTATTCTTAAGGAGTCCCACCCAGCTTAAGATGTCAGCTCTTCAAAGAGAAGTATTGTGAATATCACTGGCATTTATGTGATGTCATTTCTGAAGGACTCTGCTGATGTGAAGATTATCACCCATTAATAAACATAATACTACTGTAATCATCAGCACTCTTTGCTCTTCAAAGAATATTTAGTTCAATGGAGTTCCATTGAAAACCTACAGGATTTTCTGTAGTCCAGTATTAAAGAGACACTGTCAATTTAATTTTAGCTCAACCTTTATATTTTAGTTCCACAAAAATCTCTTGTGAAGCCTAAAACCAATAGGCATGATGGGCTGTATATCCTGATGAAGACAGCCAGTTTAAATAGCACTTTCTTGCAGGATTTGAAATCCATGCACTGTAAAACCAGGAACCCAAAAGCAAAATTAACTGTAAGCCAAATGTAGCTGCTTTTTTATTTCCCAAGCAGAGCAAAATGAGAAAAGTAAATAGTAAACAAGTAAATACATGGGTACTGGCTATTTAGAATTATTTCATTTTTAATAATTAACCGAGGCAATTATTAAATTCTGACAAGTATAGCCATTAGCAACCAGGTCCAGATTCAGTATCTAGAGGTTCTTTTCCATTGACACAATGCAAAACTGGCTCAAGTCCTCAGCCCAGTAACGTGGGAAATGTATATACCACTCCTGTGTGCCTCCTGAGAAAAGGAAAAGAAACTTTTAATAAAAGGAGAAAAGTAACTCAGTATTGATTTGGGAAAATACCACAAACAGGATTCATAAACATAAAACATGAGCAAAAGACCCACCCCAATGTCCAACTGGGCAATGTTCAACTACATAAGAAAGACAGGAAGTATGGCAAGAGATCCCCCTGGCTTAACTAGGAGATGTTGAATGATCTAAAAATAAAAAAGGAGTTCTATAAAAAGTGGTATCTTACAAAGGATGAAGATAAACAAATAATACAAGTATGTAGGGGAAAGAAAGGCGAAGGCACAATATGAGCTCAAATTAGCTAGAGATATAAAGGGTAACAAGAAAACATTCTACAGCTATACTGGAAGCAAGAGAAGACCAAGGACAGGGTAGGCTCATTACAAAAGGAAAAGGGAAAAACAACAACAGAAAATGTGAAAATGGCAGAGGTGCTTACTGACTTATTTGTTTCCATTTTCACCAAGAAGATTGATGTTGATTGGACACCTAACATGGGCTACGTCTAGACTGCAAGCCTCTTTCGAAAGAGGCTTTTTCGAAAGATACTTTCAAAAAAGCCTCTTTCGAAAAAGAGCGTCTAGACTGCAAGCAGTACTTTCGAAAAAGCAAACCACTTTTTTGAAAGGAAGCACCCAGGCAGTCTGGATGCTCTCTTTCGAAAAAGCCCTGTTTGCATTCAAGAATGCCTTTTTTCGAAACAGCACTTTCGAAAAAAGGCGTTCTTCCTCGTGAAATGAGGTTTTCCGCCATCGAAAGAAAAGCCGCGTCCTTTCGATTTAATTTCGAAAGAACGTGGCTGTAGTCTAGACACAGGTGAAGCTTTTTCGAAAAAAAGCTACTTTTTTCGAAAAAACCCTTGAGTCTGGACACAGCCATGGTGAATGCCAGTGAAAATGGGGTAGGTTCAGAAGCTAAATAGAGAAAACACAAGTTAAAATTACTTAGACAAGTTAGATGTCTTTATAGACTCATAGACTCATAGACTTTAAGGTCAGAAGGGACCATTATGATCATCTAGTCTGATCCCCTGCACAGTGCAGGCCACAAAATCTCACCCATCCCTCCTAGAATAATCCTCTCACCTATATCTCAGATATTGAAGCCTTCAAATACTTTGAAGACCCCAAGATGCAGAGAATCCTCTAGCTGTGATCTGTACCCCATGCTACAGAGGAAGGCGAAAAACCTCCAGGGCCTCTGCCAATCTACCCTGGAGGAAAATTCCTTCCCGACCCCAAATATGGCGATCAGCTAAACCCTGAGCATGTCGGCAAGACTCATCAGCCAGACACCCAGAAAGTTCTCTATAGTAATTCCTATCATCCCTCCATTGACCTATTTCCCACTGATAATGAATGGTCAATTAGTTACCAAGATCATGTTATCTCATCAAACCATCCCCTTCATAAACCCATCTAGTTTAATCTTGAAACCGGATAGATCTTTTGCCCCCACTACTTCCCTTGGAAGGCCGTTCCAGAACCTCACTCCTCTAATGATTAGAAACCTTCGTCTAATCTCAAGTCTAAACTTCCTACTAGCCAGCTTATATCCATTTGTTCTTGTGTCCCCATTGGTATTAAACTTAAATAATTCCTCTCCCTCCCTGGTATTTATCCCTCTAATATATTTAAAAAGTGCAATCATGTCCCCCCTCAGCCTTCTTTTGGTTAAAGTAAACAAGCCAAGCTCCTTGAGTCTCCTTTCATAAGACAGGTTTTCCATTCCTCAGATCATCCTAGTGGCCCTTCTTTGTACCTGTTCCAGTTTGAATTCATCCTTCTTAAACATGGGAGACCAGAACTGCACACAGTATTCCAAATGGGGTCTCACCAATGCCTTGTATAATGGCACTAACACCTCCTTATCCCTACTGGAAATACCTCGCCTAATACATCCCAAGTTCGTATTAGCCTTTTTCATGGCCATGTCACAATGGCGGCTCATAGTCATTCTATAATCAACCAGGACTCCGAGGTCCTTCTCCTCCTCCGTTACTTCCAACTGATGTGTCCCCAGCTTATAACTAAAATTCTTGTTATTAATCCCTAAATGCATAACCTTACACTTCTCACTATTAAATTTCATCCTATTGCTATCACTCCAATTTACAAGATCATCCAGATCTTCCTGTATGATATCCCGATCCTTTTCTGAATTGGCAATAGCTTCCAACTTTGTGTCATCAGCAAATTTTATTAGAACACTTCAACTTTTGGTGCCAAGATCAGCAATAAAAAGATTAAATAAAATTGGCCCCAAAACTGATCCCTGAGGAACTCCGCTAGTAACCTTCCTCCAACCTGACAGTTCACCTTTCAATATGACCCGCTGTAGTCTCCCCTTTAACCAGTTGCTTATCCACCTCTCAACTTTCATATTGATCCCTATCTTTTCCAATTTAACCAATAATTCCCCATGTGGTACTGTATCAAATGCTTT
Source organism: Pelodiscus sinensis (assembly GCF_049634645.1). Lineage (NCBI taxonomy): Eukaryota > Metazoa > Chordata > Testudines > Trionychidae > Pelodiscus > Pelodiscus sinensis. The sequence continues at coordinate 241,031,893 of NC_134712.1, forward strand.
TACTAAAGTCGAGGTAGATTAGATCCACTGCATTTCCTTTATCTAAAAAATCTGTTACTTTCTCAAAAAAGGAGATCAGGTTGGTTTGGCACGATCTACCTTTTGTAAAACCATGTTGTAATTTGTCCCAACTGCCATTAGCCCCAATGTCTCTAACTACTTTCTCCTTCAAAATTATTTCCAGGATCTTACATACTACAGATGTCAAACTAACAGGCCTATAGTTACCTGGGTCGCTTTTTTTCCCTTTCTTAAAAATCAGAACTATATTAGCAATTCTCCAGTCAAATGGTACAACCCCTGAGTTTAGAGATTTATTAAAAAATTTTGCTAATGGACTTGCAAGTTCATGTGCCAGTTCCTTTAATATTCTTGGATGAAGACCATCTGGGCCCCCCGATTTACTCCCATTAAGCTGTTCAAGTTTGGCTTTCACCTCGGATATGGTAATATCTACCTCCTTATCCTCAGTCCCATTTGTTAACTTACCATTATCCCTAAGATCTTCATTAGCCTCATTAAAGACAGAAGCAAAGTATTTGTTCAAATATTGGGGCATTCCTAGGTTATCCTTAACCTCCACTCCATCCTTAGTAATTAATGGTCCTACTTCTTCTGGTTTTTTTTTTCCTATTTATATGGCTATAAAACCTTTTACTATTGGTTTTAATTCCCTTTGCAAGGTCCAACTCTACCTGACTTTTAGCCTCTCACTTTATCCCTACATGCTCTAACCTCAATAAGGTAGCTTTCTTTACTGATCCCTCCCATTTTCCACTCCTTATATGCTTTCTGCTTTTTCTTAATCACCTCTCTGAGATGCTTGCTCATCCAGCTTGGTCTAACACACCTGCCTATAAATTTTTTCCCTTTTCTAGGGATACAGGCTTCTGACAGCTTCTGTAACTTTAACTTAAAATAATTCCAGGCCTCCTCCACTTTAAGATCCATAATTTCTTTAGTCCAATCAACTTCCCTAACGAATTTCCTTAATTTACTAAAGTTAGCCCTTTTGAAATAAAAAACCCTAGTCTCAGATTTATTTTTGTTTATCCTTCCATTTAATTTAAACTGAATTAGCTCATGATCACTCGAGCCAAGGTTGTCTCCTACAACCATTTCATCTATGAGGTCCTCGCTACTCACCAAAACCAAATCTAATATAGCATCCCCCCCTTGTTGGTTCAGCAACTACTTGATGAAGGAATTCATCAGCTATCCCATCTAGGAAAATCTGAGCCCTATTACTATTACTAGTACTTGTTCTCCAATCTATATCTGGAAAGTTGAAATCTCCCATAATTACACAGTTTCCATGAGTATTTACTTCATTAAAAACATTAAAGAGGTCTCTATCCATATCCAAATTGGATCCTGGTGGTCTATAACATACCCCAAGCACTATCCCAGGGGCGGATCTGATAGTTTTCTTCCCCAATGTGATTTTTGCCCAAACGGACTCTGTCTTCTCCATTCCATCACTTTTTATTTCTTTACAATCTACCTCATCTTTGATATACAATGCGACTCCACCACCTTTACCCTTATTTCTGTCTTTCCTAAACAGCACATACCCTTCAATACCTGTACTCCAGTCATGCCTAGTATTCCACCATGTTTCTGTTATTCCTATAATATCTGGGTTCACTTCCTGGACCAATAGCTCTAGTTCCTCTTTTTGGTTACCTAGGCTCCTCGCATTGGTGTACAAACATCTTAATTTTTGCTGTTTGGCCTCATTCACATTCTTTACCCAATTTAGCACAGATGTTATACCTCCAATATGACCTATTAGACTAGTATCCACCCCACCCTTCCTCATGTTCATTCTCCTACCCCCAGCTATATCCTTTCTTACTTCGTTTTACTCCATCTCAGTGTTAAAATCTGGCTTAGAGATTACCTGGGCATCTCCCAACCGTCTCCCCCAAATTCCTAGTTTAAAGCTCTCTTAATAAGTTGAGCCAGCCTTCATCCTAGAAGTCTATTTCCCTCCCTACTTAGGTGAAGTCCATCTCTAGAGAACAGTCCTCTGTCCATAAATGCCTCCCAGTGACCATACATCCCAAAGCCCTCCTTATAGCACCACTGCCTAAGCCATCTATTGATCATCATAATCCTGTCACATCTTTGTTGCCCTTCTCTAGGAACAGGCAGAATCGCACTAAAGATCACCTGAGCTTCAATTTCCTTGAGCATCCTCCCCAGCCTAGCGTAGTCTCCCTTAATTCGTTCCAGCGAGAATCTAGCCATATCATTTGTTCCTACATGAAGGATGATCAATGGATTCCTTCCTGCTCCCTTAATAATTCTCTTCAACCTCAGTTCCACATCTCATATCTTAGCACCTGGCAGACAGCACACTCTTCTATTCTCTGGATCAGCTCTGGTTACAGGCCTATCTATTCTTCTCAATAAGGAGTCCCCAATCACATAGACCTGCCTTTTCCTAGTGACAGTGAAATTCTCTGGTCTATCTCTAGCTTCCTCTAGCTGCAAGTCCTTACCATTCCTATTTTCCCTTGTAATCCTAATGCTCATTATTGGTGTTGTCTCCATTAAGTCTTCCCCTTTATTTATGGAACTAGCCACTCTTCTCTTCTTCCTTACCCTTCCATCTTCATTATCTACCTGCTGTACCCCTTCTTCATTTTCTAGCTCCACATACCTGTTCTTGAGCTCTATTTTTCCTTCACTGACCCATCTTTTCCTCTGCCTGGTCCTCTGAGTCACATGCTTCCACTGTCCATTTTCTTCGCCCAACAGTCCCCCCTCTGAGGCCCTTGATCCTGCTTCCATCAGCATATCTAAGCTTTCCCCTTCAGCCATGTCATGCCTTTGCCCCATCATCTGCTCAAACCCCCTTCTAAACTCGACCAGAGTTTCCACCTGCATCTCCAGTCCTCGGATCTTTTCTTCCATCAGCTCTATCAGGCGGCACTTCATGCAAACAAAACTCCTTACAGGTACCCCTCCAGAATCATGTACATACTGCAGCTACCACATCCAATCATCCTCCTTGTGTTCTCTACTACTTGGGCCATGGCCACTAATGCCTCTGTGTTTTATCTACTTTCTCACCAAAATCCTATTAGTCTGGTGAACACAAAAAAAACCAGAACACCCTCTCCACAGCAAAAACAAACTCCAAACAAGTTCCAATATCCAAACTCCCTTTACAAACTCCCACTCAAACTCCCCTGTTTACAGCTCTGTTTGCTTGGCTCCTGTGCCGCTGCCTGACTAGAAGGCTACCTTTATAGGACCCCTAATCAGTGAAGCCCCACCCCCTAATCAGGGCTCAGCTTCTCTCCCAGCACACTGCCCCTCCAACAGAACTCCCACTCAAACTCCCCTGTTTACAGCTCTGTTTGCTTGGCTCCTGTGCCGCTGCAGCTATCTGTGTCCTTAAGAAGTACTGCAGAAAGAGCTCTAGGGGTCATAGTGGACCACAAGCTAAACATTATTCTGGGATATATTAATAGGAGTGTTGTAAGCAAAACATGAGAAGTAATTATTCTACTCTACACCACACTGATTAGACCTCAACTGGAATATTGTGTCCAGTACTGGGCGTCCCATTTCAGGAACAATGTGCACAAACTGGAGGAGGTCCAGAGAATACCAACAGAAATTATTAAAATATGATCTGGAAGGAAGTGTAAAAGAATTGGGATTGTTTAGTCTGAAAAGGAGAAGTCTAAGAGGGGAAATCATAACCATTTTCAAGTACCTAATTGGTTGTTACAAGGAGGAACTTAACTTCTCATGATAGGACAAGAAGCAATGGGCTTAAATTCCAGCAAAGGAGGTTTAGATGGACATTAGGAAAAATGTCTTGACTGTCAGGGTGGCTAAGCACTTGAATAAATTGCCTAGGAAAGTTGTGGAATCTCTATCATTAGAGACTTTTAAGAGTAGTTCAGACAAACATCTCTCAGGGATGGTCTAGAGATTCTAGATGGTGCTTGGTCCTGCCATGAGAGCAGGGGACTAGACTTGATGACCTCTCAAGGTTCCTTCCAGTTCTATGATTTGATGTTCTTTATCCCTCAGATTCAAAAGTCCCTTTCACATGGACAACCCTTCTCTGCACCCCACTCACAATTGCTGTCATTGGTCAGCATAGGCCCAGAGTTCAGAGGTGCATCTGCAGAGTTCACCTCCCCATGGCTAGGTAAAGAGGCACCTTTTTCGCTCTGCTGCTTGTGCACCCACTCGTCACCCATCTCTGCCAGCCCCTCTGCTGGCATCCTGTGGCCATCTGCTCACCATGCCTTTCCACCAGCTGCCCTGCTAGCCTCTCGGTATGCCTCTCAACCACGACCCTGCTGGATATCTGCTCACCACTCTTGCTGCGCCTCTCCACCGGCTGCGCTACTGGCCACTCATCGTGCCTCTCCACTGCTGTCTTGCTGGCTGCCTGTCACTCCTCTCTGCTTCACTAGCCACTTGTTCCCTAGCTAGCTGTCAGTTGCCTTCTGCTGCCACCTGGCTCTCTGCTGTGACCCCTGCACATCACTCTCTTACTAATTTTCAGTTCTTTGCATGCTGGGCAGAAACACTGCCCCATCTCAAGTGATCTCAGTTCTGGTTGAGCATTTAACATAACAAAGAGACTCCTAATAAAGCCTATTAGTTCTTTTCTTTGAACTATGGGGAGTAATAGGTTGACCCAGTCTAGGTAAGACCCTTGGTGAAGGTATGCAGCCTCCTGATTCGGATACCTGTCCCCACCCTTCCTACTTTCACAGGGTTATGACATTCAAGCTCCTGGCTCAGCAAAGTTCTTTCAACTGACAGCGACTCCTCTCATTTGGGACAGGTTAAGCACAGTCCCGTTTTTCTGTATCCCCACAAAAATTACAACACCGGTAACCATATTTCACTACCTCTGCATTCAGTACTAAGGTGATCTGTACCCAACACCAGCCCAAGTTGATCACTTTGACACCACTGCATCTGATGAACATGTAACCAAAGCAGGAACAAACGGTATTTGCATAAACACATGCAAGCCTCTCCCCCCTCCCATCTAGCTGTCACGGAATCATTCATTCAGACCTTGCTTACATGAGTAATATGTTTACAATATATTATTTTTTTAAATCGACAGCAACCCTTTAATAAGACTTTATATTGATAGAAAATGGTAGCGAATGATCCCAAAGCATTTGTCAAACAATATAAGTCACTCTGTGCTTGTGTGTGTGTGTGTCTTCTTTCTGATGATTCATTAAGAACTAAAGTCTTGTTTGGCCAGACACCAAAGCAAAAACATTTCCCATCACAAACTAAGTTATAACAAAAGGAAAAACTATGTAGTATTTTAACAAGATGTCTTAATAGGTGATGAGTTTTTGTGGGCCAGACCCACTTCCTCAGAGGGTGTGGAAGTGGGTCTGGCCCACGAAAGCTCACCACCTATTAAACCATCTTGTTAGTCTTTAAAGTACTACATAGTTTTTCCTTTTGTTTTAGCAAGATCAGACTAACACAGCTACCTCTCTATTACTATTCAACAAATTAAATTATAGTGAGCATTTCATTCCATTGGCTGCACTTCAATGGCTTCTCATGTATATTACTTGTAAGGCACTCTGGAATTTTTCAGAATGAAAGGGGCTATGAAAATGTAAAATGATTCATATTAATTTACATACTATGGACCTGCATCCCCTGCAGTCAGTATCCGAACCTCCCAGTGACTTCAGTGGGAGCAAGCCTTGGGCCTTTATATGAGGATAAATTTTAGGTAGCATACTGCAACCATCTGAACCAGCACCCACTCACAGAGATGATGTGAAGAATAGGTTTTCTAGCTGAAAATACTAAGAGCATTTTAGATGTATGAAATATAGTTTCACATATGAGAATTTCTCCAACTTGCTTTTACAGAACAAGATCTTTCAGAACACAGTTCATCAGCGTCTTGGTGGTATGACCCAAAAAACCAATGAATTAGATCAGATAAAATAAAAACCACTGTACTCTAAACCCATTGAGAACCAATTTTTTCCTAATGTTGAAGATCATATATTTTTAAAAATCATTTTAAAATGTTGTCTTTGCTACTGATAGAAAATTGTGTTTTTCCAGATGACTCTTCTACAACACATTTGCTTTTCACCATTAATAGTGTGCTTGCAATGTAGCACTGAGGCTGATCGGTTCTTCACGTTCCAGGCTGGTTAAAGTGAGTTTCACTTTCTAGTTCTCATGCCCTGATGCTATGCTGTGATGTTTAGGATGTGGATTTGCTGGAGAAATCATGTGCTCATACATGCTTTCCAGTCAATTTCTGCAAACAAGGAAGGTTTGGATAGTTATATCAACTTGGGATAAACATCTGTGTTCTTGGAGACAGTACCCAAATATAACCCACATACCTTCTGGATGTTGTGGACTGTCCCACCTACTAGCACTGAGACCACTTATATATAGCAATAAGTCTGCTCTGCAGCTGTAGCTTATAGCAAGCTGGTTTTTACCTCATGTAGTAAGTAGAGACTCATGCACTAAGTTCCAAAGGTGGCAGGTTTGCTTCCACCTGCAGATGACTGGGGTGTGCTGGTATTACACAAACACTGCAACATTCATGGTTTTCTTATCACCCTCTCTCACAGTTGGATTCTGAGATTATTCTATGTAGATCCCTCCCTTCAGCAGGGTATAACCGATCCAAGCTCTGTAGATGCCAAGAGAACAGAGTGCAATGACTGTATTGTTCTTTTCTCTGTTATATCACCTAATCCTCAGAAAATCTGCAGCTGGCTACAGCTTTTTTCATAGTATTCTTGGTATCTGAACATCTCATGTATATGAAAGACTTTCTCCTTGCAATGGCCCTGCAAGGCAGGGAAGTATTATTCTCATTTTACAGATGGGGAACTGGGGCACAGAGAGATGAAATGACCTACCAAAAGTCCCACAGAATGTCTGTGGCAAAGTTTGGAATAAGACTTCAGATCTTCTGAGTCCCATTAGGCAAAAGACCATCCTTTGGGAGACAGATGAATACTTTAATTACAGTTTGTCTGCATAAGGAATCTGCGCCCCAGGTTGACTAAGATTGGTTTCTAAGCTGATCTAGGTAAACCATTACAAAAGACAGTGTGGATTTGCTTATTTTAATTCAGTTCAGTGGTTTATTTCAGGTGAGCTTAACCCTGTTCCTAAATAAAAGTGCCCCAGTAGTCTTTGCTGTCAGTTTAAATCTACAGTTTGAATTCACACTTTCAGTGCAACTGGTGGAATAGCCCTGAGACATGGGGCTGAACTGAAATATTTGGGTCTGTGTGAAATTCAGATGTGGGGATTTTGAACCAACCAATGACAGTAAAAAGAGTACAGATCCCGAGCAAAGTGCAGATCTGGAGCAGGCCCATCTCTAATTTTAATAATATTAAACTTCTCAGTACTATGCTGTTTTTAAAAACACTTCGGGTTTTTTGACCATTCATATGTTGTTTTTTAACTAAACTGTCAGTTTAATTAGTCTGAATTCCTTCAGGGTCAATTCAGAACACAGCAACGTGGAGAATTAGTCCCACAATACTATTTTGCTTTTCTCTGTAAAAATTCCACAATAAACATTAGAAGTGAGTTAACTGAGAGTCTGTACTTGTAGCTGTAACCTACTGTTGACGTGTATAGGTTACAAGGGGAGGACCTCTATCAGTTACTATGTAACATTCTATCAGTAAGATTTTTAGGATTTTTGAACAGTGTACTCTGTATATGGCAACTGCTGGTTAGTGTTTGCCTATTCTTCACTGCCTAAGGCCTCTGGTTTTGTCTTAAGGGTCCGCATAAGGTCAACTTCCCACCCCCCAACAGTGTCATAGAGAACTATGTTGAAGCTGAAGGAAATGCCTCCATTTACTAAGCAGCCAGTGTTGATAAAACAGCTCTCTGTTAGAATAGCTTTCAGGGCAAACAGTGAGAAGGTTTACCCATTCAAACAAAGTTAAGAGTGAGCAAATTCTCTTAAAGATGTACCTATGTCTGAAATCTTTGTTTCATTTTCAGTTACTTGATAGAAAGTGTAGATAAAGACAAGTAAGTCCTTCCTTGAGAAAGCCTCTGTGCTTGTGACAATGTTTCCTTTGTGTAGAACTGAGCAGCATTAAAAAAAAATCCCCACTATTGTATTAAAGTCCAGGGGAGGGGTGAGTTGTGATGAGAAAAAATAAACAAGCATTTAAGTCTTTTTTACATATATGAGTTACCATTGTTTTCTTATTATTTTTGAAAAAAGGACAGTGCAGGAAATATAAATGCTTAATCATGACCCAGCTTAAATGCTTTTGATACCATTATGTAATTTGTAGGGAAATGATCAAAGGTAAATGGTGGCTAAGGAATTGCATGATTTGTAAACATCTGCTTACTGCTACATCCTGAAAGCTGTGTATCATTTTACTACTACCATTTCTTCATTCATTCTTCTTTATAATTGTTGATGGTAACCAAATAAATCTTTCATTAAGCACTAACAATACACTTATACATTAATTAAAATAAGGTTGTTGGGTTTTTTCAAATATAACAGGCTCTGACTGCAAAGACAACATCCAGTTTCCGTATGCCTACCGAATGTTCAGTGAGTTCATATCTAAACTTCAGGGCAGCTTGGAACCATTTTTCCCAGGAGAATCTGAATCAAATATTGAATCAGAATGCTTTAAACTTTGGATCCAGACACAGCTAAAGAATCTGTGTCAAGGAAGTACATGCACCCCATCTGGGCTTCCCTGGATAAGATCTCAGAAGTGGATCTCTACAAAGGAAGGCAGAAGGAAGGAAGTGGATGCACCACACATAAATAGTGACAGCCAGGCGGTATGTACACAGCACAAGTCTGCATAAACCAGAGGAACGGAGGGGTTGGCAGAGACCATTATTTCCATTCCATAGTAGCAAGCAGGCCAACCTAAATGGTGTTCAGCGGAACCATGTGGAAGATTACCCTGTTCTCTCTTTGTGGGCCAAATTCTTAAATGCCATACAACACATAAAATAACAGGCTTGCCCATAGCCTGGGAATGAAGGGGGGAGCACAGAATCTTTCCCTGGGCCATGACATTTTGGGGAGCCATTCCATGGCTGCTGCTCCAGCCCTGAGGCTGCAGTGGTATCTGTAAGCCCCACATTCCCCTTTTGCAGTATGCATGTGTGTGTGAAGTGGTCTGTGGATCTACATGGTTGTGGTTACCATAGCCATGTTCACACTACTTCCTTGGTCAATTCAGACCTCAAATCCCAGTCCACATTTCTATGCAGTGAATATGGCACATTAGGACCAGAATTCTGTGCACACTTTTCAGTACCGCACCAGTTCTGCCACTTTAAGGGCCTTTCTCAACCATGGAAGAAGTGTAGGATGATGCATATTTTTGATTGAATAGGTTATTATGGAGCAGAATCACATTTCATGGGCTCCTCCCCCATGTAACATTTTCCCTCACAAACAGAGCCCAAAGCATCTATCTATTTAATCAAAATATAACCACTGCTGAAAAAGCAACACAGACTGCTAGAAAATTCATCATATTCAAGAAGCAGATCATTCTGCAAAGCAGCCATTAAAATGAATTAGCATATTCAACTACAGTGAAAGCCACAGATAAACTCTGAATATAAATAAACCTTTTTTGCCCCTTACTTAGGCACCATTTCTACAGTCTATCCCTATACTAGATACATACTAAACTGGAGAGTTACATATTAGTGCAGCTTCATCATTTTTATGAATAAAGGTTATGTGCAGCCACTTTCTACTTCTTTGCTTTGTCTGCTGTAAGTGAATACTGTTCTACACAGAAGGGAACTACTATATGCGTAGGACATCTTGCTTATTCTAGCACATAAGCAGCCTCCTTATGTCGTGAGACAAAAAAATCACAACTGTTATAAATCTTATGAAACAAGGATTAATTTGAAAGCCAATAAATATCATTATCCAGTGTATACAACCTAAACTACATCAGCAACACAACAACATCATACAGAGACAGACAACACCAAAAACCCTGGAACTTCCCGGAAGCTTGAATCTGGATTGGTTTTGAGATCAGAGTTCTATGGTTCAGACTTGTCTCCAATTATTGTTTGACTATACTGAATATAATGGTGTTAGTGTGATTAGTCCTTAGAATAAACTGTGATATATTACTAAGTAACATAGATATTAATGCGTGCTGCTAATTTAGATAGATACACTAAGAGTCAAAATGATACTTAGCTTTGTTTATCTAGTGAAGGTCAGATGCCCATGCTGATTTCTTTAAATCTATGAACAGGCTTTGATACCACTGACTACAAGATTTTGTTGTATCAGCTGTGGACTCTCACATTAGTGGGCAGGATTTCATTTGAGCATTTCTGTTCTAGTGTTTCAGAAAGAAGCCAGAGGGTGGTAGGAGGTAATTGCTCATTTGTCCCGAGGGTCAGATATGGTTCCACAGGATTCTATTCCTTCAGCCTAGTTCCTTAGCACATCTGTGAGGACTCTGACGTAAGCAAGTTGCTCAGGTATTACTCTCTCTCCTGCTCTCTCTCTTTTATCAAATCCAGGTGGAGTGCTATCTTCAATCATCAGTGTGTGACAGAGATAGGGGCTTGGGTGAGAGTGTCCTTTAACAGAATTGATTAGTTACTCTTAACAAGACTTAATCTGAAATGGATGGCAAAGTACTACTAGAACTTCAAGCATTCCTCTTAGACAGGACTTGAACAGACTTAGTAATGAATGATGCCTGAAAGCCCTATTTTGTTGAGTTCCACAGGGATCATTATTGTTTCCTCCTTCACTCCAATCTCTATATTAGACCATGTAGAGACTCTGGGAAGCACAACGGATTGCTTATCCCAGAAGCATGCTCACCAAATCCAGCTTTGCATCTCCTGCTCAGACACCATCAACTGTGTCAAAGATGCATAGTGCCTACAAGAGATAAGCACCTGATTCAAACTGAATCAAGGTGACACTGAGGTGATGCCAGAGAGATGGGAAAACAACACCAAGATGCTAACCTGTCCCTTCACAGATGGCATTAGCCTTCCATTCATTAACATGGGCTATGTCTAGACTGCAGGCTTCTTCGGAAGAAGCTTTTCTGGAAGAGATCTTCCGGAAAAACTTCTTTAGAAAGAGAGTGTCCACACTGCAAAAGCACATAGAAAAAGTGATCTGCTTTTTCAAAAGATAGCATCCACATTGATTGGATGTTATCTCACATTAAATTTGTGATTACTATGGACGAGTGGCCACCAGGGCACCTGTGCTTTTTCCTGGAGGCCTCCTCTTTCAAAAAAAAAATCCTCTTTCCCGTCTACACATGCCTTTTTCTGAAAGAGCTCTTTCAGAAAAAGGCTTCTTCCTCATAGAAAGAGTTTTACCAATGTCGGAAAACCCTCTGCATTCTTTTGATTTTCTGTTGAAAGAACGCAATTGCAGTGTGGACGTAAGTGTAGTTTTTATGGAAAAACAGCTGTTTTTCCCGGAAAAACCCTAGGCTGTGTCTACACTGGGCCACTTATTCCGGAAAATCAGCCGCTTTTCCGGAATAAGCTGCGAGCTGTCTACACTGGCCCTTGAATTTCCGGAAAAGCAACGACATTGAACTGTACAAAATCAGCCGCTATTCCGGAAAAACTATTCTGCTCCCGCTCGGGCATAAGTCCTTATTCCGGAACACTGTTCTGGAAAAGGGCCAGCGTAGACAGCCCAGTAGTCTTTTCCGGAAAAAAGCCCTGATCGCGGAAATGACGATTGGGGCTCTTTTCCGGAAAAGCGCGTCTACATTGGCCACAGAAGCTTTTCCGGAAAAAGGGCTTTTCCGGAAAAGAAGCCTGCCAATGTAGACGCTCCTTTTCTGGAAAAACTGAAAACGGAATAGTATTCCGTTTTAAGCATTTCCGGAAATTCATGCCAGTGTAGACACAGCCCTACAGTGTAGACATACCCAGCATGTGAAGTTCTCACTCATAGTTGATGGTGGATATCTAGGTAACAAATGTGGTTCAAAATGCCTTATTTTGCCTTCAACTTGCCTACAAACTGAGCCCTTTCCTGCCAAAAGAAAAGCCAGCGACAGAGATCCATGTATTCATCAGCTCCACAGGGAACTCCTATCTCTCACTGTAACTTGGGCCTAAAGAAAAGGTAGCAATATAGGTTGAAACTCTCTAGTTTGGCAACATCCATGTTCCAGCATGATTTTATTTAGCTGGATGTCCACTTATCATGGGTGTGACCAAGTTTCTTACAGTCCGGTAAAGTTTGTTTACAGCCACCAGTCCTGGCTCTCAGTGTGCTGTGATATTATTTAGCTCTAATTTACTCCTAATTATCTTCTAAGAGCCCAGTAAGCAGTGGAATTGTTGGTAATGCTGCTAGACAATATTGACCTCCTATGGTTCGGCAAATTCTCTGGTTTGGCCCCAGTCAAGTCCCAAGGGTGCCGGACTAGAGAAGTCCAACCTGTACAAGAATTGTGCAGAATGGAGTAATCTGTCTACTTGTGGGGGAAAGACAGCCTGGACACAACCTATGACTGTTCATTACCCAGGGTGCCATTTTGGGAGGGTAAGCAGGGCAGCAGCCATACACTCCAGGATGCAGCTTGTTTTTCATCCTGTTCTGCAGGTACTGAGGGAATGAAGGAAAAGTGTTTGCATTCCATGCATGCCTCTCACACCTGGCTCTTGAGATACCTTCACTCCCTGCTAACTTCCACTTTACTTCTGATGCCACCCCAAAGGCTTTGTTCTAACCTCTAATACCTTGAAAAAGTGGGGTCCAGCGTATCTCAGAAATCAACTAGCCACTTACAAAACACTGAGACAGTGCACTCCAGTGGTACAGTGCAGCTAATTATATGCAGGAAGCCCTTGACTACAGAATGAACTTCATGAAAAGATATTATGAAGCCCAGGCAGCCATTTTCAGAGTGCTTTGGACAACACAAAGGTTTATATCAAAAGCCTTCCTCCAGTGACTGAGCACAAGAAATTGAAGCTACAACAAGCCACATCCCAGTAACACATGCTGAAGAACCTAGAAGAGAAAGAGCAAACTCCACAATGGATAATAATATGTAAATATTAATGTCTGTGTTTGGTGACTGGACACCCTGCCTGATGGCTGCTCTTGAAATAAAGTAGATAGCATGCTGACTGAGGCTCAGGCTAGATAAGGTTTGCAGGATGAGGGAAGCTGTATAGCAAAATGGTGCCTGCCGTCCCACCAAGCCTGTTCTCTTTGCCAATGAAGGTCACAAATTTCAGGGCACTTTCAAATTGCACCTGTCTTGGCATGCAATGTTTGGCCCTTCCATGGATATTGCTGTGTTAATCTGTGCCTTTGTGACTTCCAGACTATCTTAGGGTATGTCTACACTACCCTCCTAATTCGAACTAGGAGGGTAATGTAGGCATACCGCACTTGCAAATGAAGCCCGGGATTTGAATTTCCCGGGCTTCATTTGCATAAAGCTGTCCAGAGCCATTTTTAAATGCCGGCAGTTCGAACCCCGTGCCGTGCGGCTACACGCGGCACGGAGTAGCTAGTTCGGATTAGGCTTCCTCGTGGGAGTACAGCTAGTTCGGATTAGGAAGCCTAATCCAAACTAGCTACTCCGTGCCGCGTGTAGCCGCGCTGCACGGGGTTCGAACTGCCGGCATTTAAAAATGCCGCCAGCCGGCTTTATGCAAATGAAGCCCGGGAAATTCAAATCCCGGGCTTCATTTGCAAGTGCGGTATGCCTACATTACCCTCCTAGTTCGAATTAGGAGGGTAGTATAGACATACCCTTACTGTTACAAGGTCTTCATCAGCCTGTCCTAGAATGCTCCTGTGATCCACAGGAATGCAGAGCCTCCTTGTTTTGCTATGCTACCTTCAGTGAGTGTAATACAGTAGTGCTCCAAAGAGTGAGTTGAGTCCCTGTTTGCTTTAGGTGTTGATATTGCTCTTTGAGAGAAAGAGTTTTAAAAGCTGTCATGCCTTACTACATCTGCAAATGGGGGGGGCACAGTTTTGTATTTGCCATTATTTATTGATTGAATTAATCTCACTCAGGCATCTAAATACCTTTTCTGTAGCAGCAGCTAGGTAACAGGAAATGGTATCCGTGTCTACTCATTTATTTGTAGCCTCAAAATTGAGAGGAAAAAAAGGGAAGTCAGATGGAGGTCAGTTCAGATGCAAAATCAGACCCTTTACCTAAACCTATATGCCTGAAACCATACTTATTTTGTCATTGCCTTTCTTTCAGAGCACTGGCATAGCAGGTGAGTGTGGTTTATATGCTCTTGCTTACAACCCTTAGCTTTCAATGTCTGAAGGTGGTAACAGGATGTTCTCAAAGGAAATTTCACAATAGAATTCACTTCCCCTCTTGATTTGTTACAGCCTGTTGAGGGGCGGGCCCTTTTGACAGTATGAAAGCCTCAGAAGCCTAGTGCAGGGCCCTTTTCCCCTAGGGCCGACAAGGTCTGTAGGTGCGGTTTACAAAGGATGCCCCTCTCACCGTGTATATATGGCCCTAAGGTCTAGGCCCCAAGAGGACATTCCCCTCTGGCAGGGTATTTATGGCCCTGAGGCATAGCCACCAGGTAAGCTCCCCCACCTGGTTGTGGGGAAGGAAGGTAGGGCGACCCGGGCCCTCCCACTCCACCGGGTCCCAGCCCATGACCCTGTAGGCAGAGGGGAGTTCCACTGCCTGCTCGGCGGGCATTCTGACCGAAACACGCTGAGCTCCCAGAAGACAATCCTCTGCCCTGGGCTACTCCCTACCACTCCCGATGAGTTGCTCCACTCCCCGGGTGTTGCTTGGTCGGTCTCACCTTGGTAGTTGGCCTTCTGGGTCGGGGCTGTCACTGGGGCTGTGGCTGTTGCTCCAGGGATGTCTGGGGTTGCAGCTGTGGCAGCTGCTTTTGGGGTCTGCTGCTCCAGGGGCTGCTGGGGCAGCTCCTCAGGTGGCTGCAGCGGCTGGTGTTTCCCTCAGGTGGCTGTGGCTGCTCCAGGGGCTGCACGGGAGTTATGGGCTGTGCTCCTTCCCCTTCAGTGGTCAGCCCCAACTGAGCAGCTCCCTGGGCTTTTATACTCTGGCCCCTCTGGGAGCATGCCCAGCGGGGCTGTGGGGGTGGGGCTTTTTCGGCCAGCTGGGCCAGGGCAACTCCCTATCCTACAGTGCGGGGTGGATTCACTCCATCACACAGCCCAAGCACCTTGACTTTCAATTCACAGTTCAAGACCTTTTTCTGTGGAGGTGGGATGTATGCCTCCTTACTTCTACTTGCAAAATTTAGGTCTGTTCTACACTTAAAATGTAGGTCAACATACCTAAAAGCATTCTGGGGTGTGAAAAATGCACATCCCTGAGGATCACAACTATTCCCACCTAACTTCCCGTGTAGATTCATCTGGTCCAATGGGAGAATGCTTCTGTCAATTTAAGCGACCATTCCTCAGGAAATGGTGTTCCTACAACAATGGAAAAACACTTCTCTTGCTGAAGGCTGCAGCTACACTATGGGGTTATGCTGGCATACTGTTGTGCTTAGTTGCTGTAACCCCAGTAGTTTAGACTTAATCTTTATTTCTATAAATTTAGTTTGAGATTAGTTATCTAAGTGTGTGTGTGGGGGGGGGGAGTTAAGTAGTTTATGTGCAAGTACTGAAGACACATGATGATGGGTGCATTTTTTAAAATAAATAGGCCAGATCCTCAGTTGATATAAACTAGCATGCCAATTGATTTAAAGAGAGCTACACCAATTTACACCAGTAGAGAAGAGTTAATGTAGATGGTACAATGTCCAGGGTAAAGATAAATATTTTTAAACACTCTTTTCCAGCTTTCAAAAGGTTGTTCTCCTTGTAGCAATATAACAGTGATAAGAATTTTGTGTCTTTAAAGAAATCTGGCATAATTGATATCATATTAAACTGCCCTCTGACTGAATAAGTCAGTCAACTATAAAGAATAAAAGTCAATACATTTTTTAAAAAGCACCGCAGTCCTCACTGTCTGTAGTACTGACAGTATTTTCTGATATTTAGCATGGGAAGTTGTACTGCCAAGCTGCATGTGTTGAATTTTATCTACCTAAAAGACTTCTTCCACCATTGGCCCCAGTCCTGTAACTGATCCATGTAAGTAGACCTTTGTGGGCCTCCACCTGACTTCAACGGGACCTCAGGTGGTCATTAGGGTTGACCTGTGCACATTCATTTGCAGGATCGCTGCCCATTATTTGTAGTGGTATAAGGATAGCTCCTATCTGCTGAACCATGTTGTTCAGAGCAGCAAGAAATTTGAGAGATTTCTGGTCTATATTGACAGCAACAAACATTTTCAAATACAGGCAGTCCCCGGGTTACATGGATCCGACTTACATCAGATCCCTACTTACAAACGGGGTGAGGCAACCCCGCACTAGCTGCTTCCCCCCAGCAGACCAGGGAGACGCGAAGCTAGCGCCCCTCCCCAGCAGACCAGGGAGACACGGAGCGGCTTTTCTCAGCAGACACCTCATCTTGAGAATAAAGGACTGAGGGAAGTGAGGTGTGGGAGAATAAAACTGAGCTCTGGAGAAATGTTTGGCTAGAGTTTCCCCTACAATATGTACCAGTTCCGACTTACATACAAATTCAACTTAAGAACAAACCTACAGTCCCTATCTTGTACGTAACCCGGGGACTGCCTGTACTTAAATTTTCTACTCGTACACTTGTTCAGCATGTTGATGGAGTTCTGGAGTTTTGTTCTGCACATGTGTCATTTTAAAGATTGCACAGTGTACTAATTCCCCTTCAAAAGAGAAATTAAATTTCAACAGAATCTTGTTTTTTTTAAAAAAAAGAACATAAAAAATAATAGTAAATTTCATTTGGGCTCATTTTATGTAAAAAATGCTTTTAAAACAAATTAATGTCATCTTCTAACCACGATGTCTGGATGTGCTGACAGAGTCTGCCAATGTCCCCTATACTCTCAGAACAATAAATACATATCTTGAAAGAAGAATTAAAATAAAGGGCCCAACCCTTCTCCCATTGAAATCTACCCAACAGAAACATTTTTGATGCACTGAGCAAACACTGCGCTTGTTGGGTCCTCAGAAATTCTGTATTAAGTTCTGTCTCTGGAGAGGTGCTTAAAAATTCATAATACTGTGTATCTATTGATGTATTTAACGGAACTCTGGAGTAAGAAAGTAGAACTCTCCAATACTGTCAAGATAACACTGCCAAATTTTCCTTTGGATCTATATACTTCCAGATGAAAAACTGAGTTCCCTTGGGGTATAGATATTATAGTTGAAGTTGACAGCTTGGATCTCTATTGTGAGAAATTATTCATGATATTAGCAATTCTTTCCTTTTAAGGTAAGAAGGTGATATATTACATCTTCACTCAAATTTCCTACGATAACCTAATATGCTGCTCAATATAACAGGATATCTATCAACAGGAATTAATTTAAAGGTTAGTTAGGCAGCATAACAAAACAGTACATATCTGCTTGAAAGTGAACTTGCAATGAATACCAAGTACTAAGACATTGTGTATTGCCAGCCTTTCTTCTGTGCACAAACTGTATTAAAAGAGCTTTGGCTTTACAACAGAGCTATGGTGCTAGCACACCATGAAAAAAATCCCTCTTCTGTCTGCTACACTAATATCCAATTGTTGTAACTCATTCCATTGTTAGGTCACTGGTCTGACATAGGAATAAGTTGTACGCTATGATTTAAATACTCCATTTAGAGTTCCAATAGAAAGCATGCAGCAGACATAAGAACACAAGTTAAGAACTTTTTTGGAGTATGCAAGAAACTAGCAAAACTTACGTTAAGCATTTCTCATGCCCTCCTTCTTTTCTTGTTACTTTGAGCTCCCCTGGCTTTCTGGCATATGAGTTACACCAACTAAGAGTCAATTAAATTATTTTCATCTCAGAATCAGGAAGCCAATATAAGAGGTGACATTTAAGAGATACAAGTTTCATGTGGGTAAATGAATGTGAATCTAAGTCCAAAGGCAGTCTCAGCTGGTCTATCATACAAGTTAAATCAACTCAGACTCATAACTGAATTTGACCCTCAATTTGAAGATTCTAGATTCAGTCACTTCCTGAATCTTGAAATTCCTGTAAGCCCCAAACCTTGGGCATTTAATATCACACTCCCACACACATGCACACCACATACAAACAGATGACTATCCAGCTAGTGATTTTGCCTAACAGCCAAATACCTCTTTTTCTTGTCCTCTCTTTCAGCTCATGCTGTGGGATATTTCACCTTTGCCTTATATAGGACAGGCTCTTTAATTCAGGTATGCTAAAGTTACCCAGACTTTGGAACAATGTGTGACAAAGACCCAGGTCAAAACTTTCAACAACATCACTGAGTAACCTGAGTAGCTTTTATTCTTTATTGAAAATGAAATGTGCTTTTAAAAAAATTTACTCTAAGGGCCCTATAATTTCAGGTGTCCATACATCATATAAATCTCTTATAATTGCTTATCATGAGCAACCTTAAACCATTTCAGAAGGAATATTTTCTCTAATCTAAAGTTACAGTGCTATTTAATAACAAGGAGTCTATTAGACC
Source organism: Pelodiscus sinensis (assembly GCF_049634645.1). Classification (NCBI taxonomy): domain Eukaryota; kingdom Metazoa; phylum Chordata; order Testudines; family Trionychidae; genus Pelodiscus; species Pelodiscus sinensis. The sequence goes on from NC_134712.1 coordinate 241,050,527, forward strand.
TAATATTTGTAATAGTTACCAACATTAATGTCATTTCAGAGCTATCCACAAAAGCACAGAGTCATACAATCACCATGACAAACAAGAAACCACATTGTTATGATGTCAAGTATCAGAGAGATAGTTGTGTTAGTCTGGATCTGCAAAAGCGACAAGGAGTCCTGTGGCACCTTAGGGTGCGTCTAGACTACAGGGTTTGGTCGACAAAAGTGGACTTTTGTCAACAAAACTATACCTGCGTCTACTCTACTGCCGAGTTTTGTTGACATAACGTCGACAGAACTCGGCAGTTTTGTTGACGGTGGTAAACCTCATTCTATGAAGAAATGCCTTTGTCAACAGAGTTCTGTCGACAGAAGGTATTATTGCACCTACACTGTCCCTTGAGTCTACACTCTCATGTCGACAAAGCAGCTTGCTTTGTCGACAGAACTGGATGTAGTCCAGACGTTCTTTGTCGACAGAAGCTTTGTTGACAATATCTGTCAACAAAGCCTCTGTCGACAAAAGCCTGTAGTCCAGACATACCCTTATAGACTAACAAATGTATTGGAGCATAAACTTTCGTGGGCAAAGACCCACTTCATCAGATGCATGTAGTGAAAATTTCCAGAGGCAGGTATAAATATGCAGGCCAGAATAAGGCTAGAGATAACGAGGTTAATTCACTCAGGGAGGGTGAGGCCCACTTCTAGCAGCTGATGTGGAGGTGTCATCAATGTAGCGTAGGTAGAGAAGGGGCGTTAGTGGATGAGAGCTGAGGAAGTGTTGTTCCAGGTCATCCATAAAAATGTTGGCATATTGTGGAGCCATGCGGGTGCCTATAGCGATGCCACTGGTTTGGAGGTATATATTGTCACCAAATCTGAAATAGTTGTGTGTGAGGATAAAGTCACAGAGCTCAGCCACCAGCTGGAACAAGGTGTACAGCTAGTTCGGATTAGAAGCCTAATCCAAACTAGCTAGTCCGTGCCGTGTCTAGCTGCGCGGCACGGGGTTTGAACTAGCCGGCATTTAAAAATGGCGCCGGCCGGCTTCATGCAAATGAAGCCCGGGAAATTGAAATCCCGGGCTTCATTTGCAACTGCGGATGACTACATTTCCCCCGCTAGTTCGAACTAGCGGGGTAATGTAGACATACCCTTTGATTATAATGTCAGAGTTGTTTCTGAGGCTGTGGATGGCATTGCATTCTGCACGACTGAGTTTATGAGGCAAGTGATGCTAGTTTTCCACAATTTCTGCCTGTGCACATTGGTGGAAGCATTCTATGTATAGGTCCAGACTGTCATTTTGACCCTCAGGAAGAGTCCATGTGTTTTTCTTCTTGTGCTGTTGCTGGGAGGTTATGATGTGATTTAACACAGATGTTCACCATGTATTCCCAGCTCTTCCCAAGCAAAGCCTTAAGACACTCTCCTCCATTATGAACCCTGTGGTCTCATAAAATACCACATGATGACCCAAAAGGTATAGATCAGTTCACATTCATTACGCAGACATGTCTACAGGTTAGCTTCCCTGTTGTCTGGAAAGACTGTGTGTAGCTTTAGGAACAAGTTGGTAGAACAGTGATAAAGAGAAAGGTAGCCTCATCTATTGGATTTAAAGTTTTTCTCTATGCAAAGTGTTTGAAAATGGGAGGTATTGTCCCTGGTTTGCACCAGCACAGATAACTTTCCATTGCAATTCCATGTTTGTAACACCATCTCTGAAGGATCTAGGCATTTCAATCCAAGGAGCTCAAAAGAGCTTTACATACATGAAGGAGCCTCAGAACACTTTTATTGTTCCCTTTCTACAAATGAGAAATCTAAGACTGCCTCAGTGATTCAGTGACTCACCCAAGGATTCTGTGGCAAAGGCAGAATTAGAATTCATGCTTCCTGACTTCCAGGCTCAGACCTTTACCAACAACACCGTCCTCAAATGCCACTGTCATAACTGGACTATGATGATTTACAGAGGCCTTGGATGAGTGACAAATTATGACCTGATTTCAGTTTGATTTGGACATGTTATTTACTAGGGCTATGTCTAGACTGCAGGCTTCTTTCGAAAGAGCAATCCACTTTTTCGAAAGAGAGCACCCAGCGAGTCTGGATGCTCTCTTTTGAAGAAGCCCTATTTACATTGAAGAATGCCTTCTTTCGAAAGAGGAACTTTCGAAAGAAGGCGTTCTTCCTTGTGAAACGAGGTTTACCGCCATCGAAAGAAAAGCCGCATTCTTTTGAAATAATTTCGAAAGAATGCGGCTTGAGTCTGGACGCAGGGGAAGTTTTTTCGGGAAAAGGCTACTTTTCCCGAAAAAACCCCTGAGTCTGGACACAGCCTACGGCACCTTGGAGTTGGGTGCTGAATGGGAGAAGTCGCTGCCGCACAGGACATCTTACACTTGCATTATGAATATGTCCTCCCATTCTGCATTTGTCATATGTCAACATTTAACCCAATGCTGGTTTCTCATACACTCTGATTTCAATCTCTGTTTTGACCTTTCTCCTGTCACAGAAAGTCCATTGTATATCAGAAAGTCCATTGGTTTGCAGGTTGGTATCAAATTGGCACTCACCCATGTTAATGACCAAGACTTTTGGTGGGCCCACAGACATGTCGCTTCCACTAAAGGTGAGAGATGAAGAAAGGGCATCTAACAGATTTACATTGCCTATTGTTTATAAATGGATGAGTTGTGACTTATCAGCTTATGAAACACAAGAGAATCTTCAGAATTTTTTTTTTTTCATTTTATGGAGGGACATGTCTCTTGGCTTGCATTATTTCTGACTTTGTAGCAGAAAAATGGGCAATGTCATCTCCGCTGTAACTTCATTGCCTATAAGGAATAACACTAAGGATGAATTTGTCCCAGTGTTTCTTCACTCCTCATACTGCATTCCAAAACAATGGGTCAAAGAAAATTAATGTCATGGACCAGGTCCTCAGCTGATGATATAATAGCACCATTGAAATAATTTACACCAGCCAGTGATCTGGTTTTGTGTGTATAAAATGTACCTTAGCCAGAGCACACTAGGTTAAGGAGGCACAAATATATCATAGAAATATATATATGTTTTCACTTTTTCTTACAAAGCCATTTATAAATAGGAAGTATTTATTCATGTAGCACATAGTCAACCAGTGGAACTCCTTGCCAGATGATGTTATGATGACTAGGACTTTAATAGGGTTAAAAAAAGAAATAGATAAATTCATGGGGGATAGGTCCATTAATACTTATTAGCCAGGATGTGTAGGGAATGGTGTCCCTAGCTTCTGTTTGTCAGAGGCTGGAAATGGGTGACAGGGAGGGATCACTTGATGATTCCCTGTTCTGTTCACTACCTCTGGAGGATCTGGCATTGGTCACTGTTGGCAGACAGGATACTGGGCTAGATGGACATTTGGTCTGACGCAGTATGGCCGTTCTTATGTTCTTATAAAAGGTTAATAATTTGTTAATAAATGGTAATTCAGTTGCTATAGAATCCAACAGGTTTCTTGTGAGTATGGCTTATAACTATCTACACCACTTCCTACTCATGTGCTTATAACCATCTGTGATGCAATACTCACATCTGTAATATGCATATAAAATAGCAATCCTTCATTAATCCTTCATGAAGTATTTATAAGTGTAACCTTAATACAGTTTGTGACCTTTATAAGGTCAATAGAACCTTTATAAGGTATTATTTCATTCTGGAAATATAACCAGAAAGTTAACATGAATTATTATGACTATTCCAGAAACATATGAAAGAGCTGCTTTATAAACTTTATACAGTTATACATAAAAATATTCTGAAATCACCACTGACCACTTCACATAAAAACAAATCTGAAAATTTAAAATATATGTTACTGAGTTCCAAATTTAAAGTATGTTGTTCATATACACCATTTTAAAAACCAAACCCTATTAACATATCCCCCACTGTTTCTGTTATTTTAAAGGGGATTTGGCTGTCCTTTAAAATTATTTACTCTAAGGATAATCATGAAAACATCAACACCAACACATTTATATTTTCTTAAAAAAGTAAAGGATAGGGCCAATTCTGCTTTTAGTTACAAACTGTAACAGAAAGAAAAGTGTGGGCTCAGTGCATTAAAAAAGATGCATTCCGTTCCACAGAAATCTGGCTTGTAGTAGCTGTATTCATTACAACAGCTTTAAGAAAATGTGGCTAGCATTTGTTTTTTCCTCTTCTAAATTAATTTCAACTGCATTCAGTGGCTAGAAAATCTAGCATAATTTAAGTATCTTTAAAAAGAAACAAAGGAGTGGATTAAGTTGAAAGCTTTTCTGCAGTTAGCATTTTATAGTAAGCAGTAAAAAGACGTTTGCATATATTTTTATATATTATCTACAAAGGCATGTACCAGGCTCTCTTAATATATGACTGTTAGTGAGAAAGGAAACATTTTAATTTTCAGAAATACTTTTTTTTGTATTGTGTAACATAGTCCAAAGATTACCTGGGCTTGATTGTTTAATCATTTCTTTAAAACAATGCAAATAGAAGGCAAAGTTATTTTGATCATCACCACAGGCTAAAAAGGCCTTGGCTGAGATTTCATACCAGACAATAGAAGAAAGACTGCAAAGAGATAACAAGGAAAACATGATTAAATCACAGAAGTGACATAAAATCAATAGAAGCAGCCAAGGATCAATAATTCTTTGCTCTGAGTAACAGTCAGTAGAGCTTGTACTCATTTTCAGATTTCTTCAAGATTATTTCCTGTTTGATTTGTAGGGAGAGAGAGACTTTCTTTAGAACTCTTCTCTTTTTAGTGTTTTTATTAAGAGTCTTCATTTGTACGCGTTTACTGTTGAATGCATTAGCAACGGTCACTTTGCTTGCTTTGGTTTCTAAAAGGGCCATGAGTAACAAAATAATATCAATGCAGGGTAATTATTGAGGAAAAGTTGACATGACTTAGTAAACATATTAAAGAATTTAGGAATTTCCAAGTTTTCACATGCGGATGAAATGTAAACAAGTATCATTAACTTCTTTATTTAGAATGTGTCAGCTTACTGCATTAGACTTTATTTCTGGACAGACCGATGACATTGGCATTGCATTAACTCAACAAATTCTAAAGCAAGCTAGAAAAAGCAGAGATATTTGCTGTCGTATAATTGAAAGGCTCTATTACATTTACTCTGGGAAAAAAGCAAGGGCACCAGACAAATTGCATTTTGTAAATTATCTAAATTGTACCAAATCCACACAAATAAATGTTGGAGTCTATTTTTCAGACATTCCTGCAAATGCCTCCTGCAAAACAATGCAAGCCTTTACCACACTTCAGTGGTATAGACAATACAGATATAAAACATAACCCATCATTGATCTATACATAGAACAAAGGCCATATATGGCCTTAGGTTTGTATTTTCAATTAACATAAAGGCTAAAGGCTTGATTCTCATTTATACTAAGGCCTAGACTGTTCTGACAAGGTAAAGAGGCTTTAAGGTGTGTATAAATTATCCACTAACTCAAGAGCTGGACCAGATGCTGTGCTGATATAAATTGTTGCAGCACTAATAATACCAATGCAGCTAAGGCCCAGTATTGACAAATCCAAGTATTCAAAAATCATGAGGCAGACCCCCCAAAATCATAAGATAGGTGCAAAATCATTAGATTTTTTATTTTTAATAATTCATTGTGGGATCTTTTAACCTGAGGTTTGGTTTTGAATCTTCAGGGTACGCTCCAGGCATGTTTTCAAGATGCTCTCTGCAACATTGAAGGCTAGAAAATGACTTTTTTATTTAAAAATAATGTTGGGATTTTCACATATTCAGCCAGCTTCAGGAGCTGGGGCTTAAAGACAAACGGCAAATATGAGATCTTGGCCCTATTGTTGTCAATAGGAATTTTGTCATTGATTTAATGGGGCCAGGATTCCATCTTCTGAAAACTTTGTCAATAGATGATCAAATATTCTTGATAAAACAATTATTTTCACTCCAAAACTTCTATGTGATGGAGTTCACTACACTGAGATAGCTTGTTATCACTGTAATCAACCTGTCATTGAAAAGCAGTCTCCAAATCATCATGTGACACTTCCCTTCAACACATGTCCAGCCCCAGATGTGTTTCAGAGCACTGAACCTTAATAGAAAGCAGTAGACACTGTCAGATTTAGTTGTTCACAAGCTTCTGAAAGGAAAGGATACAAGGTAATCAGAACTAAATAGTCATTAGCTTTACAGCATCTTTTCTAGTTGCAAACCTTTTGCTCTATTGTATTGACATCTGTACTATAGTTAAGAATGCCTATTTTATAGTATATAAACCCCCTTTTTCAGTTGCATCCAAATTTGTCTGAGTTTCATCTTTTGCTTCATTTGGTCTTTTCCAAAGGATGATTTCTTTAGGAAGTTTGTAGAATAAAGATATTTAAGTTGCCTTTTTGAATGACAAAAGTAAATTTTATGCCCCCACGCTGTTGCCATTATTTTTTTTAATGTGCTATTTTAAAAGACCGTGTAATACATCAGCAGCTTTGGAAAGAATATTGAAATGTGGCAGGAAGAAATTCAATGAAGTGGCACTAGATTACACCAGCTATAGATCTGTACTCAATGCTTTATCCTATTTGAAAAGTAGGAATAGGAGAATTCTAAGTGTACCAAGTTCCAGGGATCAATTTTCCACTGCCTTGTGCCATATGTAGTCATTTATACCCATGTCATGTTGATGTAATGAGCTATCAAATCAGAATTCTCCATTGACAGTGGAGATAATGTGTTGCATTCACATGGCATAGAGGTACATGATTACACAAGATACAATGCAGTGGAGAATCAGACCCTGAACATCTAGCTATTTATAATGCAACCATAACCAGGGTAACAAAAAGTATAGCAAGACTCAGATCCAATCTACCAAACATGAAACATTTCCTGTTAGGCCTGTACATTTGGATTCATGGTACTAAAGCAGCCTGGCTTGACAGGTTAAGGGATATGAAAAATGGTACTAACACCTCAAATATTGGTAAAATACATTATTTGTAAAATATGTAACAAACAGAACACATGATTACATAGTGCAAGGTTTTCTTGAATCATCTTTGGTATGAAATGCATAAGTGGTCCATGGTGATCTATACACACACACAACTGCTTAAAGGCCAAAGATCCAAAGATGTGTGTTTCTGTAAGATATTCAGACATGCACATGATGCATTCTGCCACATGTATGTTGAATAAGCTGTTCCTTCCCGCTGCCCCCAGGAGTTTCATTCTAAAATTGTTTGTTGTTGGTTTGCAGCTAATTATATAATCAAATGTTCAAGTGTGTATGGTTGTCAGTATATCTCACCTATAGCCAGCCTCAAGCATGCACTTACGTTACTAACATGACACTTGGGACCTCCTGTTAGCTTATTGAATCAAGTGGTCAATCCTAGTCAAAAAAGGGATGGCCACCTTGGAGAAAACTTGTCAGGAGAACTCTAGACTGAAAAATACTTGCTTACTGTGGCTTTGGAAAAGTATCCTTTTCACTTTTCCGTCCCCTTATGCTTTCCTCATTATCAAGGTTATTGCAAGATATCAAAATTCCTGTGCTGGTCCACTGTTTTTCTGGTAGACAAATGAAAATAAACTCTTTCTGTATCATACAACTAATGGTACATATAAACAATGTAAAAGGAAATCCATAGCTGTTCAGAGGGTTGGAGTAGGCGCTGGCAATTTTGGAAAACTCCCACCTAGAAATCCATGAAAATTAAAAGGAAGAATTTAAGGAGATTTCCATGGTCCCTTAGGCTATGTCTACGCTGCACGATTATTTCGGAATAAGCTATTCTGGAAGAAATACTCGGCAAGAGCTTATTTCAAAATAGCACATCTATACTACAGAGAAACCTGGACTTTAGTCTGAAGCAGCTCCCCTAGTGTGGATGTGCTACCTCGATTTAGAGCACCAGGATGCACTGCGGAGTAATTTCTCTGAATAGCCTGGGGGAGGCACTATTTCGAAATAGCAGCAGTGGAGCTTCCATACTACTGCTATTCCAAAATAACTGTTTCGGAAGAGGCATTATTCCTCATGGAATGAAGTTTACAAACACCAAAATAAGCCGCCCATTATCTCAAAATAACAGGCTAGCTGTGTAGCAGCTTGCATAGTTATTTCGGAATAACAGATGTTATTCTGAAATAACGCTGCTGTGTAGACGTACCCATAGAATGCAGGGAACAACCAAAATTTCTGTCCTGAACTCTTCAATATGCAGCATTTTAGTCTTTGGTATCTTGCAGTGATCAATAAACATAGACACTATTTTCAAGTTGAAGTTTTCATTTAACTGTTTTTTAATTGCAAACAGAAGTATATAGTCCAACAATATGTAACCTGGTAAATCATCATTAAAATGCCTCAAGTCATAAAACAATGACAAGAACAATAATCGATATGTATATATCAAAAGTGAGAGGTTTATACTCTAACTGAGACAACAGCACAACAAAGCAAATGTTTGCAGTCTTTAAGAATAGCAATGTCATTTATAAAGTATGAGTAATACAATCAATACTGCTGATATTAACCAAAACCTGGGTGGAACTTGTTCTTGGACTTAAGACAGGTTTCCAGATAAGAATGTTAGCTATTCAGAGCCTTTTTTCAGTAAATAAAAATATATTGCCTTGAAGATTCCTTTTTTAATTGTTATAAGAAAATGTTAATTGTGTTGATACTTTATGAGCATATAAAATTCTCATGTGATTTCTGCAGACAGAATGTTCAGGTTTTTTTACTTCCTGGCTTAATAGGACTTAATTTTTTCTTCTCCTTTAATTAAAGTAAATAACAAATACTCTGACATCTGATGAGGCGGATGAAGCTGGCTATTCTGGAGTATGTACTTTGTATCACAATCAGTGATACGTACTGAGGGAGCTGAGTGACACATTTAATAACTCACTATTTATAGAGCTTGTAAAGGATGTCTATTCCAGAAGCACTTACCTAACCTGAGCTAGAAAGGCACTTAAAAAATTGAATCTCCTACTCAGAGCTTGGATTCTATTGTAAATTGCCATTTATACTTCTGTCTGACTGCTGAGCCATCATGAGATCACAAAGCTGGTCTAATCTTCACTGATGTCTTAGTTTCAGTTTGCATTTTATGCATCTATCCTTCTGGGTCAGACAAAACAATAATGGAAGTTAGGCAGATAAAATATGTTACTTTCCTGAGTCTTTACAGATAAGTATGTAGTCCAGATACTGCTCTCATTTACTGTAAGGTAAGTTCAGAATAATGCTGGTGGAGTTACTCCAAACTTACACTCATTTAAAAAGGTGGAGGGGAGTTGGTCTTGATTTTCTTTTTCTTTCCCTTCCATCTTTTTCTGTGAAGTTCCTTAATGCTAATGCTTGGCTGAGGTCACACAAGTATTCACTGGGTGTAGCACCATTTTTAAGCTTATCTACAGAAAGGAGCCTGGCAATGATCTACCTAGGAGCCTTTTTATTACTGGAGATGATCCAGCTTTTTTACTTGTTATTTTTCTTTTAAATGAAGCAACCTCTATCAGTAGCAACACCTAGTTCACCTACAGTGTGTCCTGACAGAATAGGGCTGAAGACGTTAGGTCAAATTCTGTTTTCAGTTACACCAGTGTAAATTCCAAATGATTCCATTAACTTCAATGAAGTTACCTGGGATTTTGCACTAGATTTAGGTAGAGCAGAGTGTGGTCCCCAGACTGGCACTAGGAATAAATCAAAATCATTCAAATGTAATGCAAAGGCCTTAGAAAGCTGGTTAATTCAGCTTCCAATGTAACAAACTGCTGCTAGCAACACAGGGAAAAGGGAAAAATTAATGCAAATTTTTAAATCAAAATCACTTTCGAATTTTGAAGCTTACAAACCTACCAGAGTTCACCCAGCTTCTAATGTAATGCTTCCCATCTTTGTGTCACTAATTAAAGTAATAAGAATTTTCCAAATATCTTAATAACAAATAAATTAAAATAAAATAATATTTTGTTCTGCTGAGCACAAATAAATGTTAAGCTAGCAAAGCTTTTAGATTGCTAGAGTCTAAGGATTTCAGTACCCATGTCTGTCCCATAAAAATAATTCTGAACATTTTAGATCTCAACACAGCAACTAGCTGCTTAAAAATAGAACAGAACTGGAATATCAGTTTTTCAGCCAGACATCCATTTACACAGAAACCAATTATATCCAGAAGAGATGGGACTGCTCATATAAAGTGTTCAGACTCATTCTAGCTCAGCAACCCAGGACATCACATTTTAAAAACACTTTACAATAACCTCGGTAGCAGAAGTCTGCCCTTTGGTATCACCCAACACACTGAACTGAAAAATAGAGCAGATCTAAAGAACTATGGGTTGGCAATGACAGTAAAAAGGAGAAACCAGATAGGTCAGCAATGTTGCATGCAACTTGAAATATCCCTCTTGATAAGAAATATATATTAACATATCCAGCTGCAATAACATATTCAGGGGCTATATATTTCAGGACAAAAATGTTAGTCTATGGCAGTTGAGAATTCGTTTTTTTATTATGAATATTTGGTAAAATACAAATGCATTTTTGCTTCATGCCATCAAACTTTTCCTATGAGGAATTCACCAGATAAAGTCATTCGGAAATATATTTTAAGATAAAAAAAGCAATCCGCTTTGTGCCAGTTAGAGACTTATGCACAAAGTCTACCATCATAAACTGGAGGAGGAAGACATCTTTCTTCAAAGGACTCCACCTCCCAATTGCTTTCCCTTAATTAATTATGCAACCTGAACTCTTGCCATAATCTGCCTAATAGATTATTTCCTAGCTCCCTCTTGTGAATCAGCACAGAATACTGGTATTTCCGTCCCATAGGATTATACTGAGCCTAAACTTGGATTTGTAATAAAATCAGTGATGATACTTACTTAATAAATCTATGCATTTTTATTCCTGTTCCACTGAAAGTGGAGGCATATGGCAAATTTAGACACTTGGCTTTTTGGCTTTGACTCTGTTCCCAAGATATCGCCATCAGCATATTTGCATTTTCCTGAATTTACATATTTGACTAGTCATGTTGAATCTCTGCTATTCTTCTTTTCACAGCATGTCTTACTTAAAAAGGGGGTTGCTTTAGCTTAAGTCTAGAATTACAGAAGGTTTGATTTTAGCAGTATAGGTAAAGTGAGATTTCCAAGGAAAATGAGGCAGCTAGTACAGTCATAGAATAATGGGAGATGGATACTCTGCAGATATCTCCCTGAAACAAAAGGAGAAATTGAGCTTGATGAACAATTAAAACATGAGTGTTGGTAAAATCTCTCATGAATGGTCATATCATATGGTATTAGTTCTCTTCCCTGACAGTATGAACTTAACTATCAAAATCAGGAAGAGGAATTAAAAAAACCACTGAGGTTTCTGGAAGATGCAGCACATAAAGAGGATTAGGGAGTTTTGGAAGAAAACTAAGGTCTTTTTAAGCATCATTCTTAAAATCTGACCTTCAGTAAAATGTATTAGCTGGTTGCTGATTTCACATTTAAGTTTTCTCTCATCGTATTCACATGCTATTGTGTGTTAGAGAGAGAACTACAAAGGAAGCTCTCAGATCCTTCTTAGGGTTGTTTAAATGCCAGTGTGCCAGGGTTCTGGTGCAGGAATTGCAAATATTTTCCCTCTGCTATATCAAGCAAAGCCCCAATCCATATAAAATATGCTACACATGATGAAGATACTCAAGTATTAAAATTAAAATTTGCTTTCCACAAGGATTTGAGTAACACTCACACCACACAAAAGTTTGCAGATTGAAAATTCAACAGGAGCATAAAGCATGGGAGATGCAAAGTCACTTTTACATTTTTATGATTGACTGACTGGCTGGCTGGCTGGCTGATTGATTGATTATAGTGGTATTAACCCAATTTTACTCAGTATCATATCACCCATCACCTAAATGATGTAGTTCAAAAATGAAGGGGATTTTCAAATAATTTCAATGCACATTGCAATTTTAAACAGATAATTTGCGATAGTAGAGAACATTCAAGAGAATGCATACTTCTGTTCTGTAGCCTTGTCTGGATTTTTCAAATGGTAGGCTAAGAAATGCATAGCTTGCAAGTTTGAGTCCTTGGTAGACAAGTTACTGGAAACACCAATCAAGAACACAGCAGGGTAACACCTAAAAAGCTATTGTTTAATTAACAATAGTCAACATGGGTTCAGAGGAAATCATGCCTAAGCAAATCAAAATTCTTGATTGTAGGATACAGCACCACACAAAAGAAAAAACAATCATTTGTGAGTTTTGGTTTGAAGTAAGCCACTTCATGGATAAAGAATTGGCTTGGAGATATGGTTTAAGTGAAGGCAGGTCAGGACAGAAGGAGGAAACTCAGAGGGGTTAGTATTCAGACTGCTGTTGTTCACCTTGCCCGTCAATGACGTGGAACAATCAATATGCAAGATGATTAAACTAAGTGACTGTACCTGTCTGGGAAGAGAGTTACCAAAGAGGGCAATGAACTTTGGCCTCATATTTTTGGACTAAGAGCATGAAGAGACTAGTGATGAATTCTATGAAGCATTATTATGTGGTAAAAAGTAAGATTAATGACAAACAATACTTAAAAGAACTGAGATTCTGAGCGGAATTTTCTAAAGTGCTCAGTATTAGCCTAATTCCTTCTATTCAAGTCATTCAGTGTTCTACCAACTGATTTCATTGGAAGCAGCATTATGTCAATGCTGAACATTTTAGAAAATCCTACCATGTACAGATTGCACATCTCTACTCTGGCACCCTTGGGACCTGACTAGTGCTGCACCAGAGACTTTGCCAAACCAGAGGAGGACAGTATTGTCTAGCAGCATTACCAACACTTCCACTGCTTACTGAGCTCTTAGAAGACATTGAAGGGAAAATCAGAGTTAAACAACAGCACAGAACACTGAGAACCAGGACTGGTGGCTGTAAACAAATTTAATGGGACCACGGGAAACTTTACCATACCTATGATAAGTGGACATTCAGATAACTAAAATCATGCCAGACCATGGATGTTGCTGGACCAGAGAGTGGCAGACTACAGAAGTTCAACCTATACCAGGATTAGATATTATGAAAATTGTCAACTTAGGATAAAACAATCCAATCGCAGCAATAGATAACACTAAAAATAATGTCTAATAGCAGTAAAAGATGCAAATGATTCTGGGACTCCAAAACAGAGATGATGAGCATCACACAGAAAAATGGCTCTGCAGGAAAAGGGATGAATGCATGAGGATCTAGAACACTGACACAGTACCGAGCAGTAACATGGCCTAATGGATAGGGCACAGGACTGGATCTCTTGAGATCCTGTTTTTATTCCTGCCTCTGTCATCAAGCAAGTCACTTCCTCTCTTTGTCTCCTGTTTCCCTACTACTCTTTAGCTTGTCTATTCAGACAATAAGCAATGTTGGGGCAAGCACTGTCTCTGAGTGTGTTGGTACAATGCCTACAATAACAGGGGCCTGATCTCAGTTTCGAACCATAGATCTGTGGTCCCCAACCATTTGGAGCTGCCGGGCGTCAGAGGGCGGGGCCGTTCACCCGCCGGGTGCCAGAGGCCAGGGAAACTCGTGCGCACGGGGGAAGGGCCACGCATACGCCACACCCCCCATGAGCCACGTGCCTGGGGCCAGCAACCCCATGCGCCGCATGGCCACGGGCGGGGCCACCCATTCGCCACAAGCCTGGGGCCGGTGCCCTCCAGAGCCGTGCACCCAGGGCCGGCACCCCCCCATAGCCGTGCGCTTGGGGGCGGGGTGGCCAATTTGCCACGTGCCTGGGGCCAGGACAGCCAATTAGCCACGTGCCCAGGACCGGTGCTCCCCATGCGCCATGTGCCCGGGACTGGCACCTCGTATGCGCAGCACGCCTGGGACTGGCACCGCGCATGCGCCACACGCCCAGAGTGAGGCCAGCCCCGAGCACTTGGCGGGTGCACACAAATGCCCCCGCAGGCACCATGGCACCCTTGGGCTCCGTGTTGGGGACCACTGCCATAGATGCTACTGTATTAGAAATAATAGTCACTCTGGTTCTGCTTTTTAGTTTTCATAGGATACCATAGAAATACAAAGATAGAAGCTAATCAGAATTCTGTTTTCTCAGGATTAAGTCATAAGAGACAGTGTAAAAATGTCCAAACAATACTGGCTATTACAAGATTGCCTTCCTTACTGTCAATACAAGAATGAACAGGGACAAACTTAAGAAGAAAAGACTGAGGATAGGTCCAAAAGGGATTCAGGCAGAATTTCTTCACAGAGATATTAGTATTATTTACATGTAGCTGTTACAGACATTGTGTGGTACAATTTGCACCTCAGATGGGCTCTCTGGCTTCTTTCCATCATAATAGGATCTTTAATTTTCCAACATAAAGCAGTAACTTCATGCACATATTCCTTACTTCAGAGCAAAACTTGGTTTATAAACTCAAGTAGTTTAAGGATTAAAAAGTTTCATCTATCTCCGCAAATAGCTGTAAATGAACTTTATCAAAGTGCAGAGAAAATCAAGCCTTCAGGTAAACAGGAACAGTTGCCAAGTGGAAATCCCAGCCCTTTGTATATTTAGTAATGAGTGAAGATAAGATTTCCTTTTTGACAGCATGATGGATACAATCATAAAAGCAATCATGCTATTGTAACAGAGTATACTTGAAGAGTGAATGTGATGGTTGCAGCTTTATACTTTAACATGTTTTGCCTTTTCCTTTATTTAATGTACATGAAAGTCAGTTTCTCTGGCATCTGAAATGTTAAAGATTTTTTTTAAGTAATACAGACAACCTAGATCTAATTTTCATCAGACTCAAAAGTGCTGCCCAGCTCAATAATTTCTGACTCATTTAACCATACTTATTTAATATCTTTTATGGACAGAAAGGTACAGTAAGCACTGAATTGCCAATTCTTGGAGAAATACCGGCTCATCAATTGTTGACTCTGACATTATCATCTTTAAAAAAAGGCAAAAGGATTGATGAAAATAACTGGTTAGGGCCCTAACATCTCACTTCTGGAAGTCTGGTTCAAAACTGCTTTAGGCTACAAGTGAAATGAGTTCACTGGTCACAGCTTAATCCCTTCTGGATATTTATCTCCATCATAAAAATAATATAATCTGACATGGCTGATAGCCTCTGATCAGAAGAAGACCTTAGCTTGAATGGCAGCAATCACAACTCAGGGTTGCTGTTTGATGACTGTCACCCAGGAAAGCTTTCCCAGTGACTCACTGTGCTGTGCCTGGCTATAGTCTGGATTCATCATCTTTCACTTTCATTAGCCTTTGAATCCACCCACAACACGATGAAAAATTCTTGAGTGAAGCACAGCTCTGTGGGTTGATTGTCTCCTCTAAGCAGGCTGTGTGTGCGGAGGTAGGGGGATATTCAGCACAGACATAAGTTAACACCAACTTGTTTAGAGCCTGTTTTCCCACTTTGAATTCCTCACAGCACTCACTGGTCACAGAAACCACAGAATATATAATTTTGTGACATCAAACATCATGGATTGGCCTCACAAACAGCAATGAGGGTTCCCTTATTTGTGATGTCCCATCTGGCATGCCTTCTGGGAACTTGGATGCAGGATTCAGAGAGTAAATACTAGAAAAGGTTACCTATAACTTATTGTAGCTGAACTCTCTTGGGTAGGACTGGCCTAAGCCTGGTATTGTGTGAGCTGCAGAAACCTGAGATAGGCAAGTGACAACAGATACAATTGTCAAAAGTGCCCAAGTCCCTTAACAGCCTAAATCCTATTGACTTTCACTGGAACCTGCTCTGTCCCCAAGAGCGTCCTCCTCTGCTGAACCACCTCTCTGGCTGGGTTTGCTGAAGCCCCTGCAGTCAGGTTCCCCTGGTGCTCAATTAACCTTTAGAGCTTAACCCCTTCCTGCTCACTATCTAGCCAGGGGACAGGAGCTGGCTGGGTTATCTTAGTGACCAGCAGCAATCTGGAGATGTTAGCTGTCTTTTGACACTGAAGCTGCCCACATGAGAAGGGATAGCCACATGAGAGCAGGGGCAAGAGCAAATAGATGAGCTCTATCAGATCATCCCTCCTCCTTCCACCCTCCCTACCCCTACTCCTCAGCAGCTAGAAGCAGCTCTCATCCCTTCCCTCATGCACAGTGCCAAAAGGCTGCTGCTGGCCACATTCAGATGAGAATCCTGGCAGAAATCTGGGGAGGGGACTAGTGACCCTGCATTCCCTTCCTTATGGTGCCCCAGGAAAACACTGTGTAGGTACCAGGAGAGGTAGGTCTGTCCTGGAAGTTCAACCCAGGCATGGAGGACAGAGAGTGACAAGCAAGAAGGGTTGAGTCAGTCAGTAACTCCCCCCAGGTGAGTGAGGTATATGGGAATGTGTATATGTCATCCCTCCTCATTTGAACTCTAAAGCTTTAAAGATAAGAAGGTAAATAAAATAATCCAACTAAACAATATTTCTTCTAAACCCAGACTCAGTCGACTTGAAGTTAATTTGAATGTTTGTACGATTGATTGCCATTGAACTCACTTTCAATATGAGTAATTTTACCAGGTGTCCCATATTCAACAGAGGGAGATAGCGTCACCCTAGTTATGAGATAGCGAAAGAAAGAAATTCTAAACGTGCTTTTTTGATAAGGCTATTTACGATATTTTGCGGAAGAGTCAACATGACTTTTATTAAGAGAAATCATGCTTTACCAATCTATTAGAATTATTTGAAGGGGTCAACAAACATGTGGACAAGAATGATCCAGTGGATATAGTGTACTTTGACTTTCAAAAAGCCTTTGACATGGTTCTGTAACAAAGGCTCTTAGATAAACTAAGTATTCATGGAATAAGAAGAAAAAATCCTCTCATGCATATGTAACTAGTTAAAATATAAGAAACAAAGGATAGAAAGATATGGTCAGTTTTCACAATGGACACAGGTAAATAGCAATGTAAGCTAAAGATCTGTACTGGGAACAGTGCTGTCAATATAGTCATAAACACCCTGGAAAAAGGGGTAAAGAATAAGGTGACAGTTTTCAAATTATACAAAATTACGTAAGACAGTTAAGCCCAAAGCTGACTGCAAAAGTTACAAATGGATCCCTAAAATTGGGTGTCTGGGTCACAGAATGGCAGGTGAAATTCAAACTGGATAAATACAAAATAATGCGCATTGGAAAACATATTCCCAAATATGCATACAAAATAGCGAGGGCTAAATTAGCTGTTGCCACTCAAGAAAAAGATCCTGGGTCATTGTGGATAGTTCTCTGAAAACATCTGCTCAATGTGCAACAGCAATCAAAAATCTAATAGAATATTGAGAATCATCAGGAACAGAATAGATTATAAAACAGAAAATATAATAATGCCACTATATAAATCCATGGTGTGACCACAGCTTGAATACTGTGTACAGTTTTGGTTGCTCCATTTAAAAAAAAAAGATATATTATCACTGGAAAAGTTGAGAGATGGACAACAAACGTGATTAGGAGTATAGAAAAGCTTCCACACGAGGAAAGATTAAGATGACTGGGACTGGGCAGTTTGGAAAAGAGATGACTAAAGAAAGATATGATAGAGGTCTATAAAGTCATGAATAGTGTGGAAAAAGCAAACAGGGAAGTATTATTTACCCCTTCACTTAAACAAGAACTAGAGGACACCAATGACATGAACAGGCAGCAGGTTTAAAAACAAACACACAATGCAACCTATGAAATGCATTGCCAGGAGACGTCGTGAAGGCCAAAAGCATAACTGGCTTCAAGAAAAAATTAGATATGTTTGTGGAGGATAGGTCCATCAATGGCTAGTAGCCAAGAAGGTCGGGAACGCAACCTCCTCCTATGGATTTCCCTGAATCTCTGACTGCCAGAAGTTGGGAGTAGATGAGAGAAGACAGATCCACTCAACACACACAGGTTCAATGTTCTGCTAATAGGTCGGGAAGCCTTTTTCACTTTCAAGTTAACTAGATCCTCTCTGGAGGAAGCAGAACCACAGAACAGAGAGATGAAGAGCGGGTGGGATGACATTAAAACTCAGTGGTGCCCCAAATTTCCCAGTGCCCTATGCAGCTGCATATTCTGTGTATGGGTAAGGAGGGCCCTGCACTCCCTGGCAGCCAACTCATCCCCTCCTCCCACAGTGCCTCCCACCCACTGGCAGCCCTGTTGATCAACTCCTCCCCCCACTTCCAGTACCTACCACTCACTGCAATTAACTGTTTGGCAGCATGCAGGAAGCTTTGAGAGGAAGGGGAAGGAGCGTACAGATAGTTCGGAATGGCTTGCTAGTTCGAACTATCTAGCCCGTGCCGCGTGTAGCCGCGCGGCACGGGGTTCGAACAAGCCAGCATTTAAAAATGGCGCCGGCCGGCTTATGCAAATGAAGCCCGGGAAATTCAAATCCCAGGCTTCATTTGCAAGTGCGGTATGCCTACATTACCACCCTAGTTCGAACTAGGATGGCAGTGTAGACATACCCAGATGGGGACCTGGGGGATAGGGAGAGGTGGACCTGGGGTTGGGGCAGAGTTGGACAGGAACAGGCAGGATGGGGGGGTGGGGCTTAGGTAAATTGGTTAGTTCATGTAGGGCCTGGAGCAGAAAAATGGGTTGAGCACCCCCTGGGCCTGAAGGAAGTCAGTGCCTATGGTCTGGGATATGCTTGGTTTGACTCAGGTCTGTGTGCTGTAGTGGCTGTTTCTACACTGCAAGAAGACACTAGGTGCCAGCTGACTCAGGCCTGGGCTAAGGAGGCCTTTAATTGCAGTGTAGGTGTTTGGTGCAACCCAAACTCTGGAACCTTCCCATCTTGCAGGGTCCTAGAGCCTAGACTCCAGTCCACGCCCAAATGTTTATACCACAATTAAACAGCCCCTTAGCACAAGGCCCATGAGCCTGAGTCAGCTGGCAGGAGCCAGGTTTGGGGAGGAGGCTAATTGCAATAAAAACAGGGGTCAACCATGGGTGAAAACATCGCTTAGAAGATTCCCGCTAACCATGGGCAATTAGTGGAGGCCTAATGTCCAGAAGCTTGGAGGTTAATACCCCTCATAAACATATAACCTGGCTAGTGCTGGTGCAGACATTCAAATTAATTATGTAACTATGAGGTCCTTTCTGGAACCCTCCAGAGCTCTTTATCTCAGTAACATCTAGCAGCAATGATTTCTACAGAAGAATTACTCATAGCATCTCCTCGGCACAATCCCTCTCAGAGCATCATTTCTTGTAAAGCTGGTGTTAGCAATGATTCTGAACTGGCCAGGAGTGTGCAATGTTAAGAAACAAAAGTAAAGGATGATGTAAACATTGATGAAAGCCTAATGGATCCCATTCGTCCTGAGGGTAACAGCACTGACTTTGTTAGTGATACAGGATCTTAGGCCTAACAGCTTTAAAAACACTGGGCTTTGCTACTTCAAAGGATGGTCTAGATCAGAGCTACTCAACATGCAGTCCACGGGTCCCATGCAGCCCACGGCCTGTTTGTTTGCAGCCTGCAGTACAGTTTGGGTTCAGGTGAGGATCAACACGTGGCCCACAGGTGGGATCCTTTGAACATGACCTCCACTGGGAACACGCTCCACAATGGCGAGTCAATATAATGGTCTTCTGTTGATATGTGTTTTAGTAGTTAAATTCCTGGACTGTCATTGCTCATTAAAAGTGCTGTCATATGGATAGAGATCAGGTAAATATTGCATTTTATTAATATCAGCAGAACTGACTTAAATAGGGCCTGCATGTTGTGTAATCTTGCCTTAATCTTTGTATTCATGCCCGTCAGTGTGAAATAAGCTATTTGCATATATATTTGCATGTATATGCAACCACAGTTAAGTTGCGGACCTCGGCACATGCCATGAGAATCACTGTGGCCCGCTGGGCTTCCAAAGTTGAGTAGCCCTGCTCTAGATAATACTTCCTCCAGCCTCAGTATAGGGGATTGCAGTAGGTGACCTAATGAGATCCCTTCCAGTCCTACCTTTCTGTGATTTACAATAGCTGAGTGTCTGACCCTCTATGGTGTTTCTTTTCTATGACTAGATGATGACCCCTGATTCACGTTTGGTAGTATCTTCAGGGCACATCTTCACTCACTGTGCTGTAGGTTGACCTCCTGGCGTTTGATTTAGCTTGTCTAGTTAAGTCCTGTAAATCAAACTCTGAGGGCAGCTCTGGCCGGCGCAAGTTCTCCTCCCAATTGCAAGGAGTAAGTGAAGCCAATGGGAGCATTTGCTCCCTTCGGCCTTTTGCTGTGGGGACACCCCCAAGCTCGGCTTAAGGTAAGCCAACTCCTCCTACATATTCTATATAGTGGAGTTGCATACTTTAAGCAGACCTTCCAGGTCTAGTGTATGGTCCCATTGGCCGTATTTTTGAAAAATACTTCTCGGAAGAAAGAGTCTGCTTAGTGTGAATAAGGATGTAAGCATACTGAGGACTGCCTCTCATTCTTTGTTAAAACAATTCCAGGCACAACAGGGTCCCACTCTTAGCTTGCCTCTTGGCTAATAATAATAATAATTATCATCATCATCATCATCATCATAATCATAATAATCATAATAATCATAATGATTAATATTATGGCCATATATGAAGACATATCAGCTTTTGAAACCATTGGCTTGGCCCTTCCTCATTGGCATTATATTGGCAAAAATACTAATTAAAACTGAATAATTCTGCGCCAGATTGAATGAATTTTCACTTTTCAGTTGATCTGGGGAAATGTTATCCTGCTCTTTGCTCAGCATATTTAGATACAATTAATGCATTGTAACAATTGCCTCTGTCCTCTGGTTAGTGCATTTTGGATTGATTTCAAAATTGCTTTAGGTTAGATCAAACATTTTCTATATGTTCAGAAATCACAGTACGCCTAGTGGCCTGTTGTCTGTGTGCCTTACATTGTTTACGTGCTCATTTTCTGGACCACACTCTGTGCCTTACTTTGTAAGGCTGCCCTTATATTACTTTGCAACTGATTAGATTTTCAAGCATCCATGCATAAATTATGATATATTTTGCTCTTCAAATGGAAGGTTGAGAGAAGTATTTGTGGGGGGGAGGGGGAGTTGCTTTTCATTATGAATATTTTAAGAGGATTTTTTTCTTCTAAAAGAACCTTTGCACATGAACTAACTTTAACTTTTCTTTCTATATAAAAATCTGCATGACATTCAAAGCTGCAATAGAATAAAAATATAAGCTTTAGGCCCAATTAAGAGGTGCTCAGCTACTGGAATCAACAGTAGCTGTTCAGAACCCCTCAAAAGTTGATCTTTTGATAATTAATATTCCTTCATATATAGTGGGCATCTCATGCTGGATTATATTAGCTAGATCACTACAGACCACCATCAGAGACATTATATACATTTGTCTATACTTACAACAGTTATATGGATTTTGAACATAATGGTAATACTGTATATTGTTGCCCACAAGTCACTCAGATGTTATTATGATACGGTGAGCCAAAAGGTGAGGGCATAATTGAACTATCGCCCAAAGGCAATTACTGACTAAAATTGATTCATTCTACAAACAAATCTGACCAATGGATTAGCAGACACATTACAGCAGATTTGGGCAAGTCCGTCATAATTGTTAAAGAGGCATAACTGTCTAATATTAAGCCATGAATATAATTTGTTAAATTCCAGGGTTTCTTGTTGATTTAGCCAAATCATTCTTGTGCAGGAATAGGGTGTTGCGTGCAATTTTGTGCAATAAAGGAGTTTTCTCTTGCTTCCGTAAAATTCATCAGAGATAGTTCTTTATATTGTTTGGTTTTTTTAAGTGTTGTCTGTGGAAATGGTGAACTTTCAGTAATAAGAGAGGGGCTGTTCTAAATACAATGAGCTCATTGGGGACTTGAACCAATCTCATTGAAAATAATGGAAAGTCTCCTACTGATTTCAGTGGGCTTTGGATTAAGGCCTATCCCATTAGGATAAAAGGTTATCCTTCCGTCTGTGAGGAACCCTGTGGGAATTGGGAAGGAACAGAGTTAGCACCTATCTGCCTATCAACTTGCAAGGATTTGGGGTACTGGATTTGCATGAACATGGACTCATGCCCCACTTAATAGTTCTGAGCCTAAATAGAGACAACTTTCATGACAGCACATAGAATGAGGGTCCCTTTTGTTGCCAGCTTTCTTGTGAGTCCCCAATTCCTCCATACCCAAATGAATTCACCATAAAGTAGGAAGCTGCAGCAGCAGTCTGGGCTGAAGATGTTCAGGCCTGCAACTATATGGCTAGGTAGGAGCTGGACTAAACAGTCCATTTATTTATTTACTACATCCTCATCTAACAAATTACTATTGTTTTAGGGTGTGAATCTTGCTACAGTTATACACCACTTTAATATAAGGCTACTGTGATGTTCATTACATAGGGCTGCATTTTAAGACTACTTAGAAACTGCAGATGATGTAGAAAATTACTCTAGGCATCATTGGTTTTTCACTAGGCATCATTGGTTTCCAAATGGACTTCCAGGTGTTGGTTTTAACCTGTAAAGCTACACGTGGCTTGGGATCAAGACACCCAAAAGATTTTCTCTTCCTATGTGAGACCACTGCAGTTATGAGCAGTGGGGGAGCCCATTGTGGAGATCTCTGAGACAATTCCTCAGCTGATGTTAACGGGTGTAACTCCATTGACATCACCTGCTGAGGATCGGGCCTGCCTCAGTTTAAAGAGGAAAGGCTGATCACAGTATTTTGTAGGAATGCCCCTAAGTTTTAGAATTTGCCCCTCCATTTGGTCTGCAAGAACATAGTTTTGTTAAACCCCCCAAAACTCTTCAAAGTCACCCACTTTATTTTTTTCTTGTGCATTTATGGTGGGCTAGGCTATATGGTGCATTTATGGTGGGCTAGGCTGAGAGATTAAAGGTCAAGAGGGGAATGTGTAAAGGATTAGGGGCGCTGTTATTTTGGGTGGGCAATAGATGAGGCAGACAGAGAGTTTAGTACATGATCCTTGTGATATCCTATAGTGATACTGAAGTATTAATGATTGTAAAGTGCCCAGAGTGATTCGGATGGGCACTTACTGTTCTTAGTACAAATCTAAATAAATAAATAAATAAATAAATGTGATCAAGTTTGATGCACCTAAGAATTGCTTCAGAATGCACTGCTATGACGTGTATATGTCAGCAAAATTAGACACTTTTTTATCAAGGTCACAGATCAATAGCACAGTTAAGTCATTTTCAGTCACATACAATATGTTAGGGACAATTTTAACAAAGCACTTTGGTACACTCTGACTGGATTAATGAAAAGCTAGGAAAAGCTAAGGTGTAAATATGCCAGAAAAGAAAGAAAACATATATACTATGTTCAAAAATAGTCTGCAAGTGTAAGGAAACAAGAAAACCCGAGACAATCATGTGCATACCTCTCCTGCTACCATGGACCAGTGAATACAGTGGTTACCATGGCTGGATCTGGCTATGAGGTAGACTTCAGAAGGCAAGCTTTGTTTCTGATCATTACCCAAACAGAGTCTTGATCCAGTCTGTTGGTTTGTGTACTTTGGGCAAGCCAATTTCACATTGCAAGAACCAAGGAGATCGCTTCAGTTAGAATTTATCTCATGCCTTCAGGGTTTTGCTTAGTATTCCCCTGCCTGGTTGTCATATCATACAAACATGGAGATGAATTTCATTTGCAATTCCAAAATATGACTCTGCATTTATTCCTGTAAAAAATGCAGCCAGGAACAGCACAAGTCACAGTGATGTCATTGTTTTCATTGCCAAATGCTCTTTATGTATCCTCCTTTTTTCATAGAGAAGAATAGTAACTTAAAATGTAGAGCCTACTAGAAAATTAACTCTGCCACTGATCTGGAAAGGGTTACTATTTAACACATGGGTGACAGTGTTTTTTCAAAGCTGAGCTGTTA
The DNA here is from genome assembly GCF_049634645.1 of Pelodiscus sinensis. Taxonomy (NCBI): domain Eukaryota; kingdom Metazoa; phylum Chordata; order Testudines; family Trionychidae; genus Pelodiscus; species Pelodiscus sinensis. Next base: position 241,074,572 of record NC_134712.1, read on the forward strand.
AACACATAACATTGTACTAGATCCTAGCTCCTGATTAAGGCAATTAGAAAAAGAGGCCTTCCCACAAATTCTGGAGTGCCTTCTACTAAAAGGGAAACTCACGATTTTCACGTAAGAATCTTCTTATTCTAATATTTATGGGGGCACAAGGAGGAAGAAATCTATTGCAATATCTATGTCCAGCCGCAATTTAGTACTAAAGATAGAATTCCCTTTAAAAGATCACATCATAATAATATTTAGAAAATGCAAATATTAACATTAAATGACTTACCCACAGAGCAGGTCAGCATCAGAATCTGGACTATTCCTGTGCTTGAACCGCTAGAGTACACTGACTCTTCAGCCTTCTGAATCACTCATAAGAACAGAACAGCCAAACTGGATCTGACCAGTGGTCCATCTAGCCCAATATCCTATCTTCTGACAGTGGTTAATGCCTGGCATTTCAGAGGAAATGAATAGAACAAGCTATCATTGAATGATCCATTTCCTGTTGCTCACTCCTAGCATCTGGCAATCAGAGGCTCAGGTCAGCCAAAGCATGGGGCTGCATCCCTGACCATCTTGATTAACAGCCATTGATGGACCTAACCTCCATGAACTTTAGCTCCTTCTTTTTTGAACCTCATTATAGCCTTCAGAACATCCCCTGGCAACAAAGTTGACTCTTAACAATTAGAAGTTTGAATAATATGTTCCAGGAGGACATTTTACCTCACTCTATTGATATATTCATATAAGTAGGAAGAAAATGCTTTGTTATAAAGTTATGTCTGTGGCCCCAAAACTTGGCCATCTGGTTTTAGCTGATGACCTGATCCGAAATCTGCTCTCAAGCATGAGATGGCAGGGGAGTGTGAGGTAATGCTTTGCAACCTGAGATGCTTTAAGAAAGTTCTGCTCTTTTAATATATAGCTCCCCTAGAGGCTGTTACATAGAGTTCCACTTGTTTCATCTGCAAATACAGCCTCTTGTTGTCTCCCCTCGTCCACATCCCTCCCGCCCCTCCCCCCCCTCCACCTTGCATTCCCAGAGGAAAGTGGCTGAAAAGGGATGTGGATGCAGATCACAGGACAGGGGAAACATGAGGATGAAAGTAATTCATACTGGTGAAGTCTAAAATGGGACTAATTTGGGTTGAGTGAGAATATAGGGGTGAGGGTGTTGTAAAGAAAGAAAAGGCTAGAACAATAAATCTGACAGTTTCACCATAATTACAAATATTATTAGCTCCACGCATTGTATTTTGTTTAGTATTTGCCTGTTTGTTGCTCTGATTTTTGAGGCACTATGGGTATTGAGAATCCTATGGAAACTCTTCTTCAAAGTGTGACTAGCAACAACAAAAATGATATAACCTGTGTGTAATGGTGATAAAAGACACTATGGGCCACATTTGAACCAGTGAAAAGTGAGCAATATCACTAGTTACCCACACAGATACACATGAAAACTACACAAGCCACATTAATAGGTGCCTAGATTCTGGAGGTCCATGGTCGCATTCATGCCGACATGCAAATAATTTCTTCCTGAAGCATGAATAACATGCAGGAAGGATGTGTCTATGGACCTCTGCCAGGTCAAGTGGCATATAGTTACAAACAGGGAGTCCATACACCAGCACCAACTGCAAAGCTTCCTGCCATGACAAAGTCAGGCAGTGTCCATGGAGTGACTCTTCCCTAGGTTTTGTTGCAGAGCAGAACTAGAATGGACAATTTCTGTTGCTACTTTTCCTTGCCGAGTACAGGTTTTCTCACAAGGCCTTTATCCATTACTGTTTCAAATTTTGCCTTATAAGTGTGACATAAATTATATTATCTGTTATTTATTTAAAATTCTAAATAGACCATGAAGGCATTGTTTCCAATATCACCAAGAGAGATATTTGCTAAAGTTAAAATTTGTCTTCTGCAAGAAAAAATAGCTTAACATCTTAATGAGTATGTGGAGGGAGAGCAACCTCCGAAGTTTAAGGCAATGGGCCTGGCTGATTCTCTTCTCACTTATGCCAGTTGTATACCAAGGTAGCTCATTGACTTTGCTGGAGTTACTCATGATTTATTCCTTGGTAAATGAAGATTCAGACCCAATATTCCTTGATAAATATCACACATGAAAAAGGTTACAAGACACGAAGCTTTAACACTCTGCAAAGTGATAAACTGATATCAAAAGTCATATATTAGATTTGAGTATAAAGGGTGACTGTTAGAAGAGTAATTAAGACCCAGTTAACATCTACACAAACATTGCATCTGCTGTTTTCTGATGGAAACTTGAGTATTTGCTGCTGCATTCACAATTACATTAAAGCAGTGATCCTCACATAGTTTAAAGTAAGCCACAAGTAAACTGACTGTTTAAATACCTCTCTGCCCTTACATAATGCAAAATAATAGACTGTCAGTCTACAATTGCAATAATGAAGGCAATTTATAAATATTTATAATACATGCATAAACCTACAAACCCAACAAATGTGCTATATGGGGATGTGTGATATATGTGAGTTTCAGCAATACTGTGGTAATCGCAACTGCCGATGCTTTCAATGATGGTATGGTTGCTCACCACCTCTATCTGTCAGGCTGATAAGGCCCTTCTAAATGTGATTCTCTGTGTGTCTGTCTTGGCATGTTCATCTACAATAGGAGCCACTGACAGACAATGACATGAGAGTCAGAGCTGCTGCAAAGGGCACTGGAAGATGCTCGGCCTGCTGCAAACCTTGATCTCAGCAACAGTAGTTTTAAGAGATGGTGGAGCTGCTGCAGTGGCTGAGAGGGCTACCACTGAAGCTGCTGTAACAGGGGAGAAATCTGGATGACACTGAAGTCAATGGGAAAATTGCCATTGACTGTAGTGGGGCCTGAAGGTCATACTAGGAGTTGAAGGGACTAGGAGTTGGAATGTCTCCAGGGGGGTGAGGGCAGTCAGTTCTGGAGCCCACACCTAATAACAGAGCAGCTCCAGTGGGCGAGGCCTGGAGAGGAACTAGCCCCTGACCTGAAGCAGGCTCCAGGGAAATGAAGAGGCTGACTTCCTGGTGCACTGTGCTAGGCAGCTGTGAGAATAGAAGGTGCTGGGCTAGAACCATTGCCACAGGCTTAAGCTACAGCTTGTGAGGTGAGGCCTCCAAAATGGAGAGAGCCCAGAGATTGGAGCCAGCTGCAGTTGCAGGGAGAAATTCCAGAGAAAAGAATAGGCTTTCTGGAAGGAATATTAGAGAAAAGAGCTATTGGCTACAGAGAGGGCAGGCTGAGGGGCTGGCAGCAGGAGTCCTTAGCCCCACCCCAGAGGGAGTGAGCTGCGCGGGGACATTGGCTGGCATGCTGGAGCCAGACCCGAGAGAGCTGCCTGCAGCACGAGCAGTGGCAGAGCCCTGCAGTGAGGGGGTCTCTGGAATGACTGTAGTGCAAGAGTTCAGCCTTCAGTTGTGCTGCTAAGCACTGGAGCCCTCAGGATGGGGGACTAGAAATACCACAGGGGCAGGGGAGCAGGGAGAGGTGCCAGACTCTGCTCCCAGCTGCAGCCCAAGCCCTGCAGAAGCACTGCAGCCGTGTGCTTGGCAGAGGGGACCCGAAGGAGGCTCTTGTGGCAGCAGGATCTCTGGGGCCAGGCTGGCGCTCTGAGTACTGAGATCAGACAGGTCCAAGCCAGCCCTGCCCCCAGATGCAAGAACAGGCCCAATGCCAGGTCCTGGGTGAAGCTATGGGAGCCAGCGCCAGCCCTTCCCCGCTGCTGCCCTGCAACTTTCTCACAGTGAGAAAAGCACCAAGGAAACTAGCACCTGCCATGTCTGGAGGTCTGGGGTGCCTTGCCATGTATCTGGGAGCTTGGGGGTCCTGCTGTGTGTCTGGGGACTTGGGGGGCCCCTGCCATGTGTCTGGGAGTGTGGGGGCCCTGCTGTGTGTCTGGGAGTGTGGGGGCCCTGCCATCTGTCTGGGGTTTGGGGGGGCCCTGCTGTGTGTCTGGGAGTGAAGGGGCCCTGCCATGTGTCTGGGGATTTGGGGGGGCCCTGCTGTGTGTCTGGGAGTGCAGGGGGCCCTGCTGTGTATCTGGCATTGTGGGGGGGGCCCTGCCATGTGTCTTTGGAGGCTGTGGGGGGCCACCTGTCTGTGTCTGGGGGGTGGGGTCACCCTGCTGTGAGTTGGGGGGCGCCTGTTGTGTCTGGGGGCATGGGGCACCCTGCCATGTGTTTGACGTGGGGGGGGGGGCACCCTGTCTGTGTCTGGGAGTGAGGAAGGCCCTGCCGTGTGTCTGGGAGTGTGGGGAGCACCCTTCCTGTGTCTGGGGGTGGAGGCACCCTGCCATGTGTTTGGAGGATGTGGGGACACCCTGCCGTGTGTTGGGGGGGTGCGGGCACCCTGCCCTGTGTCTGAGAGGTGTGGGGGCGCCTTGCAGTGTATCTGGGGGTGGGGTGGCCTGTCTGTCCCAGTGTGGCCTGGGTGGGGGGGTCCTGCCGAGCACAGGAGAGGATCGGGGACGGGTCCATGCCCTGGGCCTGGGGGCCCTGCTGTGAGCCGGGGGTGAGGCGGAAGCGGAGGGACCGGTTTTGTGACAGGGGATCGGAGGCACCGATGTGCCAGGAGAGGGCGGGCAGGAAAGGCGCCGCTGACAAGGACTCTCCTATTGTGCCAGCATCAGGGCAGGGCTGGCATCCAGCAGCGGGCCCGGGACGTGATGGGGAGAGAAAGGCGCCGAGGGCGGGGAGCATCTCCCCTTGTGGGGAGGCGCTGGGAGAATCGGGGCGAGGCTCCGGCCGGTGTATAGGCAGAAAGTGCTACTCTCCGTCTTTGCGATCGTTGTAGTTTTGCTCGCTGCACCGGCTCCTGTGCTGGGCGTGGGAAGGAGAAGTTGGAGAGGGAGGCTGAAGGAACCGGGAGCTGCGCTGCCTAGGCGTGGGGGGGGGGGGGGGAGCGATGACTGGCAGCTGGGAGGAGAGACACCGCAAAGGAGAGGGCTGGCTGGAGAGAGACGGGCACTGGCGGGGATGCTGCAAGCGGAGAGAGACCCGCAGGGCGCGGCGGTGGGGTTGCAGGTCGGAGGGGCACGCCAGGCGTGCACTGAGGCTCCGCATGTGACAGACAGAGCCATGCGGCGGTGGGTGTTGGAGACAAAGTGCCGGGACTCAAAGAGGGTGTCCGGAGCCTCCTCGCAGGCTGGTGCAGACAGAGCCAGCCCGGATGCAAGGCAGCAGCGAGCCCTGCTTTGTGCTTTATCCAAAGAGTTCGGGAGTGGGTTCAGGGGTGGTCTGGGATCTGAAGGCAAAGAGAGGGTGGGAGTAGGTTTGTACATGGAGAACAGAGGCATTAGGCACCTGAAGGGAGGGGGGAGCGTCTGGGACCTCAAGGTGGGGACATTTTTATGTCTGCTGGGCCTCGAGGAAGAAGGAAGGAACCTTGTGTCCAGGACCGGAAAGCAGAGGAAGGGAGTTGTCTTGCATCTGGGGACCTAGGGAGTAATCTTTTCTCGATGGGACTCTCACGCAAAAGGAAGGAGCTGACTTGTGTCTGGGGACCTGCAGGCAGCGGAGGGAGTAGCCTTTGTGGCCTTTTGTGCACGTGGGAGGCGAAGCCAGGAGCAGTCTGGTGGCTAGGGACCTGCAGGCAGAGGGATCAGGGTCTGCATCTTTCCCTTCTGAGGCTTGGCAGCTTTTCCCGATCCGTTTGTTTGAGGAAGGGAAGATTCTTTCACAAAAGAAAAAAAAAACCAAGAAAGCTTCGGATTTCTGAGACAACTGGACTCAACACTGATTTTTTTTTTTAAATCCAGGATAGAGCGATTAATTCTCCCAAAGAGGGCATCGTTGCCCGAATAGTGGTATTTTTAAATGCACACACGTACACATAGATCAAGCACAGAAATTATATTCTCAAAAAACTTGGCACAGCGGGTAAAAATGTGCTCCTGACTCTTTATCCCTAGTATTTCTTTAGAAGTTGTGGTTTAAAAGATGTAATTTTAGTAACAGCACAAACTAGTGTTATCGAGGCATGTAAAATTTATCATTAAGGCACAAAGGCTGAAGTGAAGAGAGTCTGCCCCCCTCCTACCAAAGAAATAACCTTCCGTTTGCATTCACGTTCATTTTTCTACTGGCTCATCAGAAAGTACAGCTGGTAGCCATAGACTTTAAGTGAAACTGACCAGATACACCCAGAAACCATAGCTCTGCTTTCTTTCACATCTAATTTGATAGCAGGCTGATTTTAAGCTTCCCATAGTTACAACTTTTCTTGATTTCTCCCTTTTCTCCCCCCATGCATTTATTGCTTGCATGTAATTAATTCCTTCTTTGCGTTTCCTTTCCTGTTAATCTTTGGGTGACTGCTTTGTACATATGGCAATCTGATAATGAGGGTGTTTATCCTTATTCTAAACTTCATCATTGCAGTGTCCACGCATTTACTAACTGGTGTATCGATCATCTTTCATGGGGAGGGTATGGCGAAAGGGAATAAAGGATTTGCAATATCCCCCACCGTTAGGAATAGTATTTACACCCTGGCATTATCTAATCAGCTGTTACATCTAGTCATGTTGTTTGAGGCAACCACATCAAAAGAATATACACTTTTTTTTTGTATACGTTACATATTCCCTGTATCTTGGCACACAGAGAGAGAAAGAGAGAGAGAAGTTAGTTTAAAAAATAGTATCAAGCAGGTATGTAGCTGCTGTACAACTTGTTTCTTAAACTAAGTTGCTTCTCCATGAGAAGTTAAAAGGTAAATCTTTCCAGATTCCAAGTTTAACAATGGAAAAGGAAAATCGATGAAGTAGTAAAAATAATGAATACTTTTTAGGGTGAGGGGAATATCACAGGTTGAAATCGGTCTGTCAGTTTTAAAAGGGGTTCATTCAGCTTTAAAAAGTGTCTAAAGGAAAATTATGAACAGTTCTCTGAAAATTCTGCATTTCTGTTTGTTACAACTTCGGACAGAAAACTTTTTAGCACTTACAACTATATTAGTTTTGTAAAGTCCATTTTCACACAATTTAAGTTGATTGTAACTTAGTTATGCCGCAGACTGGAAAATTTCCATGTACTCCTTGTCCCACAAAGTTTATCTTTTAAAATAAAGTGGATTTTTTCCTGAGGAGAACTTCTGAATTATTTCAACATGTCGCTTAGGATTTTAAAGAACTCTTTCAAAAATTCTTTAAAGTTTCTAAATTCCTGGACAAAATATATTTTCTTTGGAGTAAAAGCAAATGAGCTCTTTACAGAAACAGAAGTGTTTGTTCATAGTGGGACTCTGCTTTTCTGTCTAACCTGCTTTATCAGCCCCATCTCTCTGCGATTTTGCTCGTCTCTCAACACCTTTGTCTGATTAGTCGCTTTTGGAGATCGGGATAAAGACATCACTTGCCACGCTGCATGAGATAACAATTAATTTAACATTAAACTTATCCCCTTTCCATTCACTTTACTTGGATCGATCTCTGGTAATTGTGTTTGCGGATGCTTTCAATACTATGCTTCTCTAAAAACTTAATGACACCCCACAAGAAAGTACAAGGGCTTAAAATGCACTTCTTAGAGTTAGACCAAAGAAACAAAGAATAGAGTCCCAACATGCTGAGGACATGAGCGTCTGCTCTCTCTCTCTCTCTCTCTCTCTCTCTCTCTCTCTCTCTCTCTCTCAGTTCACTGCTTGTTTCTTTCTTGCGGTACAATATTTTATTATTTTATGTTGATTTATAATAAAGTACCACTTAACATCTCTCTACACTGTAACTGCATCGTGTAAAAGTTATACATACAAACTTTATGGAACTACAGTTTTATATTTTAAAAAATACTTTTTTCCTCCTCCAAGTCAGACACTTACCTGTTGAAAAAGCAAACGTGTTGGAAAAGTTGTATTGCTTTCGTGCAATATTTCTTTTCACCGAAAAAGAAAGATATACCGAGACGGGTTAGTTTTCAAATGGCTAGTTATTTTGCCCCTCAAAGACTATATTTCAAAGTGGTTTGATTGACAACGCTGTATTGTATTTTATTTTATTATTTAAAACCGCCCTTAAAAACTTGAAATGCACTGAGGCAGCCAGCTAATATTTTTATTTCACAGACACATCTGTTACTCTTGCTGACAAATGTACCACTCTGCCAAGAAAGTTAAAAAAAAAAACCCAGCGTGTAATTGATGTTATCCCAAGAAAGCTCTATCTCCACCCCTTTCAGCTCCAAGCCCTTCAGGTAAAAGAAAAAAAAATCTTTCAAGAATTTGTTGCCTTTTTGAGGGTTAATACATCAGAAGACAAGCTTGTCTCGCCTTGGCCAATCAGAACCCGGCTCTAGCAGCTATAATATAGAACTAAAGGCAGACTCCTCTCACAAGCGTCTCTAGCCTTGCTACCATTAAAATCAGACCCTTTTTGTCTCTCGATTGCTGTCTCACGACCAAACTCCGATGTGTTCCGTTATCAACGACCTAAAGCCTGCCATTCCAACACCTGTCTTGCTAGGGATCGGTGGATAGTATACGATTCCGAAAGCAGACAAGGACGTAGGAAGAGAGAGCTCTAGAGAGACAGCCAGGGATAGACACAGAGAGCTTTGAAGTAATTGGATTCCATGGACGAAATGCTGCTGTTGACGAGAATTCTGTTGGTGGGCTTCATCTGCGGTCTTTTGGTCTCCTCTGGGCTGACTTGTGGACCAGGCAGGGGTATTGGAAAAAGGAGACACCCCAAAAAACTGACCCCGTTAGCCTATAAGCAGTTTATTCCCAATGTGGCAGAGAAGACCCTAGGGGCCAGTGGAAGATATGAAGGGAAGATCTCAAGAAACTCCGAGAGATTTAAAGAACTCACCCCAAATTACAACCCTGACATTATTTTTAAGGATGAAGAGAACACTGGAGCTGACAGGCTGATGACTCAGGTAGAGCCACATAGATACATATATATATATTTTATTTCTTAGTATATCTGAGCAATCATGAATTAAAATCTCTGTCTTAGCATTTTTGAGACACCTTTTACCTCCCCTAAAAAAACGTCATCTGTTAGATTCATATGTAAATAGTCCAGTTAAGTTTGCAGCGCATATAGCCATAGATACATATGTGTTGGGGGCTTGTGTAATACTTACCATTATAACCTTGCCATGGCGTTCCTTGTAACTTGGTTAGAGATTTCTGTTTGCATTTGTCCCCAAGGCTGCACTTTGATCAAACGAATTGTATACAGCTAAGAGGACCCCAAGTGTCTACTGACCGCCAGCCTACTCTTTCATTATTACAAATGCAGCCCTCGGTTGGTACAGCTGCTGACTTTTTTATTTGTATTTTATTTTATTACCCTTCGTGATTGTTGTTTGCAAGCGGGTTCTAAATTTAATCCCTCTGGAGTCCTGCACTCCCCAAAGGCAGCTGAAGACCAATCGACCATTACTCTCCTGTTTCTGTATTTTATAGCTTGTATTGCAAAACCATCCTTTGCAATTGTGACCATCAGAGCGTAAATATATTGATATTTCTTTAAGGATGCTCGCCACCAATGCTCTGGTACTTCCAAATGGGAGGGACTTGCAACTTAATTAGCATTGCATCACTTCTGTTTTAAAAATCAGATGGCACAAGGTTTACAGCTGGGTAAATATTGGATCGGGAGTGGAATCAGAATGCGGAACCATTTTATGCAAAATAAATAAATAAATAAATAAACCCTCACAAACAGCCACATCATTGTAATTGTTATTATGGCTCACTGAGAGATAGGAGAGAGCAATTAATCTCCCACTTCAGGAGTTTTTGAAACTACATGGAATCTTGATGTCATCTAGACACTGGAAATGGGTTTCCTCCAAATATAGGTCAACAGCTTTTATTTCCCTTCCCACTTTTAATGTATTGTAAGTCCCACCTTCACTGCTATAATATAACTCGGCCGCAAGAATCACGTGTGTGTCGGGGCGGGGGGAGAGAATTTCCTAAAGTCTCCACTTTGCCTCGGCCTGATTTTCCGCACGTTTACTAGATTAATTTAGGTGCGGGACCTGTCTCCTCTCCAATCTCCGCCCGACCACCTTAAATCTGACTGTACCTATGAGTGTTGACGCGCGCGCCTCTGCCAGATAGAAGCGCGAGCCTCAATTAAATATGCACAGGCCCCGGTGCAGAGCGTGTTGTGTAGAGAGTTCCCAGTCCAATTCGAAAGCAGCTTTAATCTCGCCTTCTAACGCAAAAGAAAGGCAACGGAGAGGGGGTGGCTGGCGACTGTTGTGCAGGCATTGTAAGCTCCAGTCCCTCTCTTATAGCCCTCGGTCATCCTCCCTTGCTGAAAAGATGCAAGACAGTGTTAGCTGTGCGCTAAGTCAGACACATCTCGCATTTTCAGCTCCACTTACTCCTCTTTTATCGATCGCAACGGCTAGGATTTCAGTTTGTATCCTTTTTAATACGGCAAATGCTGCTGCTGCTGCTGCTGCTGCTAGGAAGCCCCAGGAAAAAAAAGACGTGCTTTTGTGTGTGTGCCTGTGTGTAATTACACACACACACACACACACATCAGACTCATGAAAGAGCAAATGAAGCTTAGGTGTAGAAGGGAGACGTAGATTGAAATACAGAGGGAAAGAGATGGAGAAAAGAAGGGGAAATGTGTGAGGGTAGATTTTTAAGAGAAGGATGGGCTGAAGGGGGGGGGAGAGAAGAGACCCCAGCATGTATTGTAGTGTCGCCTTTCTCCTCTACTGCCGCCTTGGATGTGCCTCGTCTCTCTAGCTGCCCTTCCCTGGGAATACAGAGCCTTCTACATGGCTTGCCACTCTCGCTGCAATAGCTGGCAGCATTTGAACTTCTGACCTTCTGTCAACTTCCCTCAGACGAACGAAACGAAAACAAATACTTTTTCCTTCAGTGACTCTTCTTGTTCCTCACCCACGAAAAGGGGCTGGGGGTGGGAGTAACACCGCAGCACAGCTTAGGTACCACCCAAAAATAAGAGAGCGACGTCTGGCAGCAGCTTCCTCACTGAACACCCTTTGGGGACAGGGTGGGCAAGAGAGGGGAGGAAAGGATAATGGGACGTCGATGATTGCATAATGATATTGGGGGAGGGGAGGAAAGGGACAGAAGTGATCTCATAACCCTGGCTGGGGCTGCGGAGGGAGGCCATGGGGTAACTGAACAGCAGTGATCCTAGAGCAATGTTCGGGGTGGGTTGGCGGGGGGATTGCTCGTGGGCCTTCCAATAGCGATATTGTAGGGAGGTGGTGGGAAGCTGCGGCTGACATCAGAATTCCCTCATATTGCAATCCTACAATGAGCCTGGCCAATCTCTTTCTTCCTCTCTCAATCAGCAACCTCTTGTTCTGTTAAATTCAAGCCTTTAAATGCCTGCTTCACAAGCCCTTCGACCATGGAAAGATCTTCCCTGAATGGAATTGTTAAACTTTCAGAATCGTTGCTGAATGCATTAGCTGCTAGTTAATATTAACTTAAGAGAGGGGGAAAAAACGCAAACAGAGCTAGGTAAGTCAGGTTCTTAACTTTGCAGGTGACAACAGCAGTTTGCTGAATGCTCCCCCGCCCCTCCCCGCCCCGTACACACACACGCAGAGCAACCATTGGCCGGATTTGTGAAAGAGATAAGGGGGCCAGGTCAGGATGATAAAGCTGGAATTTGTATGAAATAAAACAAAAATCTAGTGCCACACAACCGGGGCCTGATGTGAGGCATTTGGAGCTCAGCTTGGCATTTGGGAAGCCCACCAGGTTGTTTACATTGACAGGTACCTGTTAAGTGTTTCCTTCAAGCAATTCATTTGTGAAGAGATTAGGGGCTGGCAGGAGAGGGCTTGTTGAACAACTTTGCCTCCACACAAAGCGTTAGTCGAGGCAGCCCTGCTGCGTTTCACGGTGGCTGAACAGAATTGGGCTTGATTTGTGGCACACGACCCAATGAATTAATAAATAGTCTGGCCTTCACGGCTTTTGACTCTGACAAGCCAGCTCAGCCAGTATAAAAGGAAGGAAAGTCCTTTAATAGGTCGTCCCTTCCCCTTTATTTTGCCAGAAAGACTTTAGCTAATATTTATAGGGGAAGGAGCTGGAATAGCAACCCTGCCTCCTCTATTCTCCTCCCTATTTGTTTTCTCAGTTATAAAGTACCCTGGGTTTAGACTGCAGTGCAACTAAGGGGTTTTTTCCTTGTCAGCGGCCTAAAACATTTAATGTTTCGCCTTTTATTCTGTAAAACAATGGAAAGACACACACGGTCTGGTGCCCGTGAGAGAGAAATTCACAAGCTAAACTTCCCTATGGTTTGTTGCTTTTCCTAGGCTAACACTGCATTAAAGACCAACCAACCAGCTCTTTCCATAAAAACGTTAAGTCACATGAAGCAATCGCCCACGGAGTCCAAGGTGGGCTCGCCAGGACATTTTTATTTAACTGCCACCGCAGTAGTGCCAGGGTATCTCTTTATGGCTGGAAAACACCCACTGGAGCCTTCCGGTTAAGCAGTCCGGTCACGTACCTAAAAGTAGTGTAGCAGGAATAGTGCAAGGGTTTTTCTCCCCATCTGGAAGCTGTGTGGTTTTACACAGTGATAAGAGTATTGGGGAGAGTTGTCCTGGAGAAAGCCTAACATCCCTATCCACTTGATGCACTTGGCTTTAGCTTTATTCAACCGACAATGATATTTCTTTGACCCATAATACCGATATTTCTTTGACCGACACAATACCCATAAAATAAAACAGCTTTGTCCTTTTCAAAATATCAGCCAGAAACATGCATTTTTCTAGTTCTGCAAATTGTCTCCATTTGCAACTGTGCCTGTAATGTTTCTTGCTGTTTCCAATCCCCAGTAGATGTGGTTGGTGGGTTGTCTTTTTCTAGAACTGGTTAATTCATGCAGAGCAATATTCTTTTCAAATTCTCGGGTGTGATAAGAATCTATCCAAACTGTTCTTAGTTTATGATTTTTGGTAGCTTTGCTCGGTTGCCCCTCTCTCTGGCCTTTCCCCTCCCCCATTTCCACCTTTAGATTGTCCATAATCTCTTAAAACTTCTCCCAGAATTGCCGGGTCCTGCATGATAAATTTCATAAAAACAGGAAAACATAAAGGAAAGGAGCTGGGTAAAGAAAACAGAAAGCTAATCCTGTGGCAGTGGCCTATGGAGTTAAAAGAATGTGGCACTCCATAATAAAGAATGCATGTTGTCACTCCCGGTTTCTTATTCTACGATAGCACACCTCTGGGTTTGTTGGTTTTTAGCATTGCTATCAACCTGATCCCTCTCCGCTTTTCATTCTTTTCCCTAAGAGATATCGTGTGGGTTTGCTTTTATATCTACGTGTGTATATTTCAAGCACGATGAATATTTCTAGCCCAAGCTGGTCTAGGGGCTCTAATGAGTGAGCTACGAAGGACAAACTCCTTCTAACACATAAAGGCTGTTAACATGTATTGAGGACCTTTTCAACACAGACTTAAGTTGAAAAGACCCGGAGAGACATTCCAGGGGAAAATATTTGATTCCCAGATATATGGCAAGTATTTGTCTTTTGGAAACTTTACTCCGCTCCCAGTAGCGTGAAACGCACGTATTCTTTGGGAGAATTCGCCTTCATCTATTTTAGGTTTGAAAAGTGGAGCTGGACCTCAGCTTTCTACAAAACACAGTCACACACACCCCAGAGAGAGGCGTACATAGGGGTGGAAGGAGAGTACATGCGATGCTCGAGGTTTCCTTCTGACACTCAAACAGGTTGCAGGCTGTAAGAAAGTGGCTGAGCTTTTGGAAGTGTTTAGTGATATTTCGGCCCCTTTACTCCGTGTTATTCGGGCTCCAACTTTCTCCTCTCCCGATCTCGCTCTTCTTCCTACATCAGGCTATCCGGCTTGCCCATAAGGTCCCTGGGAAGCCTTTCGACCCCCTGGCCTGGCCCTTTGCAGCGAATATACAGGGTGATCCTTCCCCCCCAGGAGTTTGGCCATTGGCTTTAATGGCAGCGGGCTCAGGACGCAGGTTACTGCCTTGTCCCAGCATTTGACTCTCGAGATGCCGGGCGTGTGCTATTTTGGGGGGCCGGAGGGTGCAAAGGCCCCAGCCATCTGTGTCCCTTGTGTGCCCCTGCAGAGATGCAAAGACAAGCTGAACGCGCTGGCTATCTCGGTGATGAACCAGTGGCCAGGCGTGAAGCTGAGGGTGACGGAGGGATGGGATGAAGATGGGCACCACTCCGAGGAGTCGCTGCACTACGAGGGCCGAGCCGTGGACATCACCACCTCGGACAGGGACCGCAGCAAGTACGGCATGCTGGCCCGGCTGGCGGTGGAGGCGGGCTTCGACTGGGTCTACTACGAGTCCAAGGCCCACATCCACTGCTCCGTCAAAGCAGGTAAGGGCGGCGGGAGCTCGCCGCGGCCGGCCCGCAAGCAAAGCCCTTTCCCCTCCCCCCCGCCCCACGGCCGGAGGACCCCGCAGGCCTGGCAGGTTGGGCCCATAGGGGGAATCCAGGTCTGTCAGCAAGGGGTGTGAACCCGTCTCGAGGCCCCCCCCCACACACACACACACGCAAGCTGGCCACGGGCGGGGCGCCGACGTTCCTACTTCAGAGCCGGGCACCTGACTTGGGGGGGGGGGCGAAGGGGCCAGACTCTGCAGCGAGGGGGGGGGAGAGGCTATTGCGGCAGCTCCCGCTTTTCTCTGCCCTGCATGACGACCGGGCATGGTCTCATGGAGGGGCCAGCCTCGTCTGTGCGTCTCTGCTCGCCTAGGAGGGGGCTATTAGGCGGCACGTGTAGATCTGGGCTGGAATTCCCAGAGGCCAGGGAAAGCCCACTAGCCGGGCAGAGAACTGGGCACGCGCTGATAGGTGCCTCGCTTTCCCGCCCTTCGCGGGGGAGGGCATGTACCTTACCTGCCATGCACTGCGCTAGCCCTGTATTAACCATAAGGATGCAAAAATCCCAGCCAACTCAACCACTCTGTTAAACTATTAACTCCCCCCGCCACACACACACACTGATCAGCACCTCTGCAAAATAACTCCCCCCCCCCCCCAGCGGCATGTATTTAGCTACATCCACATCGCGCGTCACAGACACAGGATCGTGACCATTTCCACACAGCGAGCGGGTTGCCCAAATCTATGGCTATGACTATGGCGAGCAGGACCCGCTAGCGTGCGCAGGGGAAAAGAAAAAAGAAAGGAAAATTAATGCCATTCACATTCATGGCTTAATCTGTAGCCGCTAGGAAGCCCCGGGATTGTTTCCCCTGTGCTTACAACGCCACATGCTGTTTCAACAAAGGAATAACTCGCTGGCAATAAATCGCGAAATTTGAAACTTCATTTCTGGCGCATAAATTGACGCTTTTAGCAAAACTGTTAACATGCCTCGCAGAAAGAGCTGGGTTTTTCACCTCTAAGTGTTTGTTGCATAGCATCTAAACTGTATTTTAATAGCCTCGTTTAGCCGAGACACACTTTTAAAGTGTCAAGAAATACTTAGTTGAGAAAGAAAATAATGACTTTCTCTAAATATAGCTGTTTGCTTAGAAGTTAGTTAGACTTCCCTTGACTCTACTGGGAGCTGATTCGGCCCCTTAACCAGCTTTACATTCTTGGTCTCATGAAGAGTAACACTTCTCCTGGCCAATGCAGGCTTTCCATTGAGTCCATGGTATTGCTTTGGTTAATCTGCTCGTTTTATTTAACCAAAGCAATCTCCACAAAGGGGCTAGGCTTCTAGTGATATTAAATGTCCTTTTCAATAGTAAAGATATGCTCAGCTTAAGGTGCCCGTCTGTGATGCACAGTAACCTTATTCCAAATGAACAACATAATCCAACTCCATGTATATTTCATAGGAGACAAATAATTCCAAGAGAACAAAATCTACTCATTAAAATTCCACCCACACTTGGAGGTTTGGGGTAATATTTAGTGTGTGTCAGGCAGGGTCGTGTGACTGTACTACACAGGTTTCAAGAGAGCAGGCTTGAATTCAGCCAGCTCAGTCTGATTTCAAATGGTCAAAACCTCATTTCATGACTGAGAATCTTATGAGAAGATTAAACCCTATAATTCCAGTCAGGAAGATTCTTTCTCTAGATCTCTATTTGCAAAAAGTATGATCCCAGAGATTGGAATGCAAAGAAAGTTTCCCCCAAGGTCTGAATTATTGTCATCAGGACAGAGAAGAGAGGCTGGGGTGGTAAAAGGGACATTGATAATGGGCTACTGCAAGTATTTAGAGCAAGCTCCTACATTTAAAATTCAAATACACATCTTGAGTGTCTTGGAAAAGTGGCTCTGCTGTGCAAATAGTGCTTGGAAGGGCCTGGTTTTTTGGAGAGTATGTGTGTGAATTGGCACATAGGGTTTCTGCACCTGAACAAATAGGGTTAGGGGGCAGCGGGGGGAGAAGAAGCTGGGAAAAAAAATGGAAGTGTCCTCTCTTCCAAGAGTGTCTGCATTTATTACATGAATCAGAATGACAATGCAGATCCTTTATTGGATTTTAATTAGAGAACCCAAACAGCACTGCTCAAAGCAGCAGATTTTCACACCTCTGCCAATTCACTGGCATGTTTGTAGAGTTGCTACACTACTAGATCTATTCATCAAGCCCCTGAATATGCAAACAAAGCTCAAGCAAGAGCTTTACTTGGGGCTTGTACTAAGGTGTAGTTTGCTAGGAAAGGACTCTACATAAAGCGCATAGCTCGTTTGTTGCCATGTTCTCAGTGAAGAGGCCTGGGAGATCTTGCTGTTTCATTTCTGAAGCAGAAGTGATAAAGTCGTTAGCAAATCAATAATATTCTAATTTTCACCCTTCCTGTCCTTCCTGAGAAAGTCATTAGGAGACTCTCCAAGTGTTTATTTAAATCATAATAGCTTACGCACCAGCTACAGAAGCACAAAAATAACATCTGTACCTGTGGTCTTGATACTTTTAGGAGGAAAATTTCTTGGATTAGAAATTGGCACACTTGGTTACTGGGCAAAATCTGCAGTGAAGTCAAGAGGGGAGAACAGGAATGAAATAATTTTATCAAATACCCTTCCTACAGTGAAATACTATGAGTGGAACCAAACATACAAAAATGTAACTATATAGTTTAGGAACATCCAGGAATAACTAGGTGAATTTTGCAGACCCTGCTATGGAAGAGGGCAGACTAGACAGTCATAATGGTCCCTTCTGGCCTGAAAATCTTTTACATTTCTAAATATTATAATATTTTCAAGGACAGAGACTTCAAATGCATAAATGCAAGTTGATCTTGTTTAAAAATGGCTAGAGTTTCTCTGAAGGACTAGTAATGAGGCAGTGGTGACAAGAATAACCAGGAGCCACAAAATTTAGCATCTGGTTAAAACAAATCCCTCTGAGTAACACCAAAGACTAGTTTGTCTTTGTGCATTGAGGATGTTTTAAGCTTAGATGGAGGACTGGGGGAGCACCCCCCCACACACACACACACATACATGGGCTGAGCACAGACTTTTGATTTAGGGAGGGAGGCAAATATTCCTGCTTTAGAAGAAAGGGTGAAGTGTTGCATGGTGACTCTTGGATGGTATGTGTGTGTGGAAGGGAGAGACTTTTACCTGAGCAGAGGAAGGAGCTGCAAAGAATCCTCACCCGGTATAAAGGCCCAGAAACTGCTGTGGGGAGAGTTCACAAGTTCCTAAAGTAGCAAGTGGCAGGAAGATCTAGTGGATAGGTCAGTGCACTAAGGGCTTTTTCACACCTAACATTCAACAGTGGCACTGCTGTGGTACCTCTGTGTAAATATTACCTATGCCCCCAGGAGGGGTTGCCCTATTGGGGTAAATACTACACCTCCCTAAGAAGTGGTAACTATGACAACAGAATAATTCTTCTATTCCCTTAGCACTGTCTAGCCCACAAGTCAGGTTGGTAGAGCTACATCACTCAGGGTACATCTAAACTACACCCCTCTGTCGATAGATGTATCGAAAGTGCAAATGAAGCCGGGATTTAAATATCCCGAGCTTCATTTGCATAATGGCGGCCGCCGCTTTTTTTCAAAACGGGGCTTTTTGAAAAAAACCTGCAGCTTAGACATTTTGAGGAGTTTTTGAGGAGTACAGGATATTCTGAAATGGGGCATTTCTGTCGAAAATGCCCCATCTAAACTGCCAGCTTTTTCGAAAAGCCTTGTTTCGAAAAAAAGCGGCAGCCGCCATTATGCAAATGAAGCACAGGATATTTAAATCCCTGCTTCATTTGCACTTTCAATACATCTAATTTACATTCCTCTTCTGACAGAGAAGTATAGTATAGACGTACCCTCAGGGGCACAGATTTTTTATATTCCTCTGGCCACATCTTCACTCCACAGAAGAAGGTTGCTGCTACGATCAATCTTCCGGAATTCAGTTTAGCAAGTCTAGTTAAGACTCGCTAAATTGAACTCAAAGAGTGCCCCATTGGGATCCAGTACTCCTGCTCCTGATATGAGTAAGGGAAACTGATGAGAGCATTTGCTCCCATTGGCCTCTTGCTGTGAGGAATGCTACCAAGTTAGGCTTAAGATAAGTTGATTCCAGCCATGTATTCTATGTAGATGGAGTTGCGTACCTTAAGCTGAGCTGCCAAGTCTAGGGTAGACCTGTCCTCTATGGGTACATCTAGACTACATCCCTTTTTCAGTAAAGGGATGTAAATTAGGCACGTCAATATTGCAAATGAAGCCAGGATTTGAATTTTCCATGCTTCATTTGCATAATGGCAGCTGCCGCTTTTTTCCGAAATGGGGCTTTTTTGAAAAAAAACCCATCAGTTTAGACACGGATCTTTCAAAAATAAAACCCTTTTTTGAAAGATCCTGTACTCCTCAAAAAACAAGGTTTACAGGATCTTTCAAAAAAGGGTTTTATTTTCAAAAGATCCGCGTCTAAACTGCCATTTTTTTCCCAAAAAAGCCCTGATGCCTGCCATTATGCAAATGAAGCACAGGAAATTCAAATCCCGGCTTCATTTGCAATATCGACGTGCCCAATTTACATACCTTTACCAAAAAAGGGATGTAGTCTAGACACACCCTGAGATGTAGCTATATCTATACAAGTTCCCAATGTAGGCCAGCCGTAAGGCTATGTCTACACTACATTTTCATCAGTAAAACTTTTGTCAAGTCTGGGGTGCGAAAAAAATACCCCCATGACTGACAAGAGTTTTACCAATAAAAAGCACCAGTGTGGACAGTGCTTTGCTGAAGGGAGATGCTCTCCTGTTGACAAAGCTACTGCCACTTTTTGGGGGTAATTTTAATTTACCACCAGGAGAGCGCTCTCTTGCCAGCAGAGTGGCTGCAATACATATGTTACAGCAGCACAGCTGTACCACCTAGGCCTAATCTACAATACCGCAGGCCATTGATCTAAGTTACACAACTTCAGCTACAAAATCTGCATACTTAGATCTACTTACTGCAGTGAGGACACCGCAGTAAGTCGACACCTGATGTTCTCCCATTTACTCTGTCTACGGTTCTCATTCTGGTGGAGTACCGGAGCTGATGAGAGAGTAAATCGACCCCTGCTGGATCGACTGCTGCCAGTCAATCCGGCAGATAGAGAAGACATGCTTGATTTGACATTAAGCCAGTCACTTCACCTCTCTATGCCTGATTCCCCTCCCAAACTTCAGTCTTCGCCTGTGTTAGGTCTAGTCTCCATTACAGACCTGTATAGATATAACTATGCCACCCAGAGGTTAGAAAACTCACATTCGTGCATGACATAGTTATACTGACCTACCCCCCAAATAAACAGTGCTGTTGATGGGAGAGCTTGATGCAGTTAATGCCTCCCAGCAGGGTGAAATAACTATGCTGATGGGAGAGCTCCCTTTTATTGGCATAGTATCTTCACTGAAGTGCCACAGCAGCTGTGCCATTGCTGTGTTTTAAATATACACTTGCCCTGCACAGCTATGGAAAGTGTAGACACTTGATAAGTGACAGAAGAGCTGTAGTTAATCCACCACTCTGAGCCCATGTTTCTACTACAGCAGAAAGTCAGCCTAAGCTACGCAATTCCAGCTACATGAAAAATGCAGCTGGAGTGGACATACCTTAGGCTGAGTTATTACAGGTTCTACACCATGGGTGTTGATGGGAAAAACTTCCCATCAATTTACCTTATGCTTCTCGCCTCTGATAAAGTCATGATGTCAACTGGAGTGTGATTTGTAGTCTATTTGGTGGATCTTCACTAGACCTGCTAAATTGACTACTGGTGGATCAGTCTCAGTGAGCCAATCCCCACCGCAGTGTAGATATAGTCTGAGAGGCAGCAGCTAAATTCACAGAATTCTTCCATCTAGGGCAGCTCTACACTACCACCTAAGTTGCTATAATTTACATCACTCAGGGGTGAGAAAAAGCCCCCTCTTCCTGAACAACACAAGTTTTGCACTGTCCACACTGGTGTTAGGTCAGCAAAAAAGCATGAGGGTGTATTTAGACTACAGTTTTTTTTTTTAAAGTAGCCTTTTTTCGAAAAAACTTTCCGTGTCTAGACTGCCGCCGAGTTCTTTCAAAATCAAATAAAAAGAACACAGCATTTTTTTCAACCCCAGTAAACCTCATTTTATGAGGAAGAACACCTTTTTTTGAAAGCGCTCTTTCGAAAAAAGTATCAGAGGAATAGCCGTGGGTCTTTGCCCATGAAAGCTTATGCTCCAACACTTCAGTTAGTCTATAAAGTGCCACAGGACTTCTCGCCGTTTTCGAAAAAAGGCGTTCTTGAGTGCAAACAGGGCTTTTTCAAAAGAGAGCATCCAGACTGCCTTGGTGCTTTCAAAAAAGTGGCTCACTTTTTCGAAAGTACTGGTTGTAGTCTAGATGCTCTTTTTCAAAAGAGGTTTTTTCAAAGGATACTTTCAAAATAGCCTCTTTCAAAAGAGGCTTGTAGTCTAGACATAGCCAGAGCGAATCCTGCTGAGGTAGCTTCCATTTCTCACCAAAGTGGAGTAATTACACCAACCAGAGCGTGCTCCTCTGTCAGTACAGCACAGTTTCATAGGATGTAGTGCATTGTAACGTAGACTTGCCCAGCCTAGCAGCATCTATCCCCGGGGGTTATGTCAGGGTAAGTCTGTCTCTCAGGGGTGTGAATTTTTCATAGTCCTGAGCAGTGCAGCTAGGTCACCCTACATTTTAAAAGTGCACAAATCACTATGGACTTGTCCAGAAATTGACTTGCAGAAACTATTCTACATGGATATATTGCAGAATTAAAGTGATTTCATTCCAGAATAACATCTCCACTTTGGAAGTGCCCTAATTCAGGAATAAAGTAACTTTTTCCAGAGTAGTGTCCACATGGGGAGCTATTTTGGAGTAGTTATTGAAGAGTAGATTATCCCACAATAGCTATTTTGAACAATTTTTCCTCTGCAGATAAAGCGAAATCAATTTTGAAACTGATCCAGTTAAACTACCCAATCTCGCCCCCCATCTAGTATAAACCTTTACACTGGTTTAAGTGAGTTAGCTTGTATTGAGTTAGCTGGCTGATTGCCTGTTCCATTCATTCCTCTAAAGCAATGGGATTGGCCACTATCTGAAAATAGGATACAGGCTGGATCATTGCTCTGACCTAGTATGGCTGTAAGTGCAGCTACAAGGGGGCCTGCACCACTTTCACAAGATCATTTTTAATACTTAATGTAGTGAAAGGGAAGCACTTTTCTAGACAAGATTTTAACTGTCTTACCCAATCAGGGTATGTCTACACTACCACCCTAGTTCGAACTAGGGTGGTAATATAGGCAACCGGAGTTGCAAATGAAGCCCGGGATTTGAATTTCCCGGGCTTCATTTGCATAAAGCCGGGCGCTGCCATTTTTCACTAGGCTCGTTTCACGAGGAGTAACGGTAGTTCGGACTAGGAAGCCTAGTCCGAACTACCTAGTCCATGCCGCGTGTAGCCGCGCGGCACGGAGTCCGCACTAGCGGATATTTAAAAATGGCGCGCCCGGCTTTATGCAAATGAAGCCCGGGAAATTCAAATCCCGGGCTTCATTTGCAACTTCGGTTGCCTACATTACCACCCTAGTTCGAACTAGGGTGGTAGTGTAGACATACTCTCTGACTCTGAACTCCTCCAGCAGGGACAGCCTCTGGTGACCTGTATGTATGGTACCTAGCACAATGGGGCCTTGGGGCCTCTAGGAACTACTATTCATGGAGGAAGGGGGTTTGAACAAACTCCTAAGAGAGAGGAGAGTTCACAGTTCCTAACCTGGGCAGGAAAGGTGGCATGCACAAGCCATTGCAATAAATATGTGCACTGAAACTCATTATCTGAGGTGAGGAATGCAGACACCCCATAACCAAGGGATGTGGGGAGGAGAAGGATGCTGAGTACACCTGGCTAGGGAATGTAGGTCTTATGGACCAGAAGATGGCAGACTGGGTGCAGAGAGCCCCTGACTTTGGGGGGAGGCAAAACAAACCCTAATCTTGGCAATGGGGTGAGGGGAGCCAGGCAGCAAAGCACCCCTAACCTTGGCTCTTGAGTGGGAGGGGGAAGAGGCAGAGACACCCTGCCCTTGTCTCTATGGGGGGTGGGGAGGGCAGAGAGACACTGCTCTTGGCTTTATGATGTGTGTGGGGCAGGGGGAAGAGTCCCTGGCGAGATTGTGTATTGGGACCAGAAATGAGCCAAGCCCGGGGGCTGAGAGGCTGCGATGCAGAACACCTGGCCTGGTGCCCACGGCGGGGTTGCAGCAAGCCTGGGGGGGGGGGGGGCGCAGAGTCCAGGGTGGGCCAAGGGTCGGGTGCAGAGCGGGCAGGAGCTGCGGACAGGGACGCGGGGGTTGGTGTAAGGGGGCCGCGGTGCAGAGAGCTCGGCCGGGTCCCTCCTTCCCCCTCCCGGCTCTAACCCGCGCGCCTCTCTCGCCCGCACAGAGAACTCGGTGGCCGCCAAGTCGGGCGGCTGCTTCCCGGGCTCGGCCACGGTGCACCTGGAGCAGGGCGGCACCAAGCGGGTGCGGGACCTGAGCCCCGGGGACCGCGTGCTGGCGGCGGACGCGCAGGGCCGGCTGCTCTACAGCGACTTCCTGGCCTTCCTGGACCGCGAGCACGGCGCCCCCAAGCTCTTCTACGTGATCGAGACGCGGCAGCCGCGGGCGCGCCTGCTGCTCACCGCCGCCCACCTGCTCTTCGTGGCGCCCCCGCACAACCACTCGCGGCCCGAGCCCCCGCGCCGCCGCGCGCTCTTCGCCAGCCGCGTGCGGCCGGGCCAGCGGGTCTACGTGCTGGGCGAGGGCGGCCGGCGGCTGCTGCCCGCCGCGGTGCACAGCGTCTCCCTGCGGGAGGAGGCCTCGGGGGCCTACGCCCCGCTCACGGCCCAGGGCACCATCCTCATCAACCGCGTGCTGGCCTCTTGCTACGCCGTCATCGAGGAGCACAGCTGGGCGCACTGGGCTTTCGCCCCCTTCCGCCTGGCCCACGCCCTGCTGGCCATGATCTGCCCCAGCGCCAGCCTGCCCGCCCCGCCCGAGCCCGGCCTCCACTGGTACTCGCGCCTCCTCTACAGCATCGGCAGCTGGGTGCTGGACAGTGACTCGCTGCATCCGCTGGGCATGGCCGTGCCCGTGCAGTCCAGCTGAGAGCTCCCCCCCGCACCACCACCACCACCAACACCCACCACACACCGCCCGGCCCAGGCAGCAGAGAGAGAGAGGAATAAACAAACTCGCAGGAAAAAGAAAAGGAAAAAAAGAAACAAAGAGGAGAGCACGGATTAAGACAAAATAATACTAAAGTAGGACAGTCCAAAGTAGACTTTAAGGAAAACAAAGACCCCGAGAAGTTTTGTTCTGTTTAGTTTATAAATATATATATTATATATATTTTTATTTGTTGGGGAGGGGGGAGTTGGTTCCGTTCTCTTGGTTGTTGTTTTGGTTTTCCTCCTCTCCTGGATATTTATTTGTTTGGTATTTTGAATAGATGTTTTAAAAAAAGATATGAACCGGACCTTCAAGAGCCTTAAGAAGCTTCTTTGATAATTTATTATCACCTGAACTGCACTCACAGGGGAAAACATTATTTTGTGAGGCCAAGCAAAACTGCACAGAGTCTATTTTTCTACATGGCAGGCTGTGTCCTGACTTTCAGAAAGCAAAATTCCCATCCCTCCATTGCTCCTTCTTTTCAGCAATTCTAAACACAATCAAAAAAAGACAAACTTCATGGGGTCCATAAATTATATTTTTATACACAGAATTGTAAATTAGATTTTTTTGAGAGATCAATACTTAACTGAATCACATTTCGTTTTTTGAAATAGTGTAAAATATGAGAATATATTATTTTAATTTAAATAGTTTCAAATGTAACATCATTTCCTGTATTGTTTTTCATGTTTCTTAAATATTTTGCTTTGTAAAAACACCATTTGGCCATGTTCTTGGAAGTCAAGACTGTTACACAAACTTTTTATTTACATAACGACAAAAACTTTGTTATTTTTAACTTCAAAAAGAAAGAAAGAAATGTATTAGAAAATATTTTTTAAAAAGCGCACATGGCGTTGATTCTGTGACATGGAGAGGGTAGTTTGTACAGAGGGGGAAAAAGGATGTTTTGCATTAATAAATTGAGAAATAACTGCTGTAAATTTACTAAAATGTATTTTTGAATATTTTGTAATAGTTTTAATAGTTTTATAGAAATAAAATGTGCCATGCACAGTCTGGTTAGTATATAATAACTAAGAGTTCCTGGTGCATCCCTTTTTTCTTTCCTTTTTGTTTATTGGTTTAGAAAACATGATACCTAAAGAAATGCCCATTGTTGTATTTAGCTGTGATGCTTATACTTTGAATTCTGCTAAAGGAAGTAACCAAATACATCACATCAGCTCTTGAAAAATCTCAGTTTTGTTGTAGTAACAGTAGAACCTCACTTATTTGCACTAGTGACTGGCAGAGGCATTTTGGATTATTGCAGTCTGGACCAAATCTTGCCACTTTCTCAGGTAAAGTGCTGCTGTTCCAGATTCTGTATTCACTTGAGAACTCATTCAAAGACCACAGAAGGCAATGGGAGTCTTTCCATTGAGTTATTGGAGCAGTACGTTGGACTTTACGGAAAGCTAATCTGCAAGGTAACCATGGTGCCCATGAAGAGTTGTAGTGACTTCAATGAATTTGTGGAAACTGGTTTCTAAACTGATGTAAATCTGGTGCAACTACACCAACTTCAATGAGTTACTCTGGATTCATGCTGCTGTAGCTGAAAAAAAGAATCTGGCCAACAGATTTCAGTGGCTTTCTTGCCTGAGTAAAGATACAGGATTTGGAGCTTTTTTTAAATCAACAAGTAACAGAATAAAACACAATATACAAAAATCAAGGATCTTGAATCACCAAATATATTTTGTTCACTTATTCGGATGCACTATTCGGTTACAACTATTTATGATACTTCACACTATTTTAGTAAATGTATTCTATAAAATTAGTCATGCAATCTGAGTAATTATCACCGTACTCAGATTAAATCTTTGCTAAGGATCCGGGTATGACTACCAGGCTTTGCGTGAGAATTGTCTTGTGCTAATTAGCAAAGTGCCAGTTAGTGAGGTTCTGCTGTATTTTGTGATAACTTCCCTACACCTCAAAGGAAATTTTGCTATTTTAAAAATTTTGCAAAACAGTATGTGCATGCATCAGATAATAACACGACATAAGGGAGACTTTCCTTGAATGCCTTTTCACTTTTTCTTCAGTTTTGGTTATAGTTAGGATGATTATACTTAAGTTACCATTTTGCTCCAGAAGTTTAGCAACATCCTCCACTAAGCTGGAAAGCAACTACCTTGCACTCAGTCTTCCAAGATGTCTGCTTGGGCTTTCAGGCTCATGTAACGTGGCAGTTTTAGGAGGAGGTGGTTCATAATTTTTTATGCTAAAAATGAGTCAATTTCTGGAGCAGTAGTAAGTTGTCATGGCCAAATTCTGATCATGTGTACATCATCTACAATTCATTGACAATTGGATGTGCTCTCTGTCCTCCCACAGTGTCTGGGTTTGTGACCTCTTTTCCCTCAGAAGTGTCTGGGATTGTGTGTTCTGTCATGACATGGATTACAGAACCTTGGTGTGTAAGCTTTTTGTGCTCAGAGCGTTACAGTGTCTTGGAACTGTGAACTACCCGTGTCAGAATACAGTCATCTTTGTGGGAGGGGATTCAAGCTTTTGGCCCGCCATTTGTGGTGCTGGTTTGAGGCCTGATCTAGCTCCTACTGAAGTCAAAGGGAGTCTCTTCATTGAATTTAATGGGAGTTTGATCAGGCGCTTAGACAACAATCTCCTTGAGCTCAAAGTAGGATAAAATCTATGGTTTGTAAACTGTCTTACCTCAGTGCCTAGTCACTCTGAGCTCAGACGATGGCCATATCCGGGGCTGCAGATTCCATTTTCCCTCTCTGGGACCATAATGAATTTCAGCTCAAAATGGATCAGTATTAGAATTGTAAGGACTCCATTTGTGGAAGTTTCTGGACACATAATCACTCTATGACCAGACAATGGCAGTGGCTGAGGCTGTAATCACTTTAATCTCACAGACAGCCTGTGCATGCAGTTATGTATTCAGCCTTCAGAGTTTGGTCAGTCAGGGTTGTAAACTGCCTGCCACCCCAGAGTGGGATATTGCTTGGGATTGTAAACTGCCTGGCCTTACAAGAGATGGCCTTGGGTTTGTAAAGTCATTCTCAGTTCAGGCCATGCTGTGTCAAAGCCATTAGGGTTGTAAACTCTCTGCCATTCGTTTATGCTAATACATCTGGGGTTATAAACTCTGAGAGCTCAGAATGGTGATATTTCTGGGTATGTAAAATATGATCTCAAAGCAAATGAGTCTGAATTTTTTGGAGTTTTGTCCTTAATGTGGCAGAGTCTGGGCATCTGTCCTCTCTTACCAATATCTGTGGCCAGCAGCTGGGATTTTGTAAGGCCTGTACTGTTAGAATGTGGCAATGGCAATGTTAAAGACTGTGCTTTCTCAGAGTTCACACTGTTACAGTGTTCAGGGATGCAGGCTATTGAACATAAGGCATGATTGTGTCTGAGGCTGTACCATGAATCATAACTGCTAGGATTGAAAAAGACTTACTAGATCACAGCCCATTTTCCTGAAAGGGTAGGACATAGTCTCCAGATGTTGCTGCATTTGATCATGGCCAAAAGGCCAAGAAGAGCTCAGAGCACTGCAGTGTGAGAGCCACTAAGATGCTGTGTTGTTAGGATCAACTATTTTAGCCAAGTGACGAAGCACTGTGCTGTGTTTTCATTGCACATATTCCTAATGACAATATACTCCCCTTTCACAATCCATTTATTACGTCTCCTAATAATACCTTCAGAGCTTTATGTCCTGAATACCTCTCCATCATATGCATTAGAAGTGCTTTGTAAGATGGATCAACAAAGAATCTATAACTAAAGCTCTCGTATGAAGGATCTACTGTCTTAACATTGTGCAAAAAGTTTAGGAACTATAAAAGTCCATTTTCAGGGTCTGAGTATGGCAATAGTTTGTATAAAATGTACAAATAGTGGTGGCTACAGAATAGTTTATGACTAAATACATCTCTATTACTGTTAAAATAATGTATAAGAATGTACTTGAAGTTATTATCCTTGTGCTCTGTTGTTTGAATAATTAAAGAAATTACAGAGACTTCCTGAAATGTCTGTTATGTGACAGCATTCCTATCACATACTTTCAACTAGTTGGGTGTTTTCCCCTTAGAACATATGAAGCAGAATTTGGAGAGATCACATTTTACAAATCTCTCTCTTAAGTACACAAATATTATGCATCAGTGTGATTTTTCACTGGAGGTGCAATGGCGCTTATGACTCATTTCAAACAAGAAAAGAATTCTAGGTGTGCCATTTGGTGCAACTATGAGAACCTTCTTTTCCCCCATTTAATACACAGGCAGCCTGCATAATATTTACATGTGAAATACTGTATGGCTGTGCAAAAAATCCCCAATTTGTCATCAAGTACTCTGGGAAGAAAGAGAAGAATAGAATACTAGTGCATGAAGAACTGTCTGTGTTCCCCTAACTGCCCCTCAGACTCAACATCAGACATCATTCTAAGTAACGTGAGGATTTTATGTTTATTTTCATTAACCTTAACTGATGATTCACAGAACATCCAACTCTGAAATCCTTGTATCCCAAGAATACCAAACAAAACCAAAGGGAAATTGGGGTGCACAAGGAATGCAGGATCACATCCGCATTACATACCAATTAGATATGTCAAGCCCAGCATCAGAATAAAAGTATTTCATTTCCTCGTGGCAATCCAGTCCCAAATCCAAAGTTCTGTCTTTCTCTCACCTTTTATTATATACATATGATGTCTGGATAGCTCTCACCTCTGTATGTTCTAGTAGGCTATATGTGTATTTGCATCAGTCTTCCTGAGCATTTCACATCATACTAAAGTGGAATGAGAGATTTGAATCAACTGAGTTTGGTGATAATTGGATAGCAAGTTTGCAGCTCCAGCATGACATCCATTTCAATTACAGTGGAAAGGAAATACAAATGAACATTTTATTTTACTCATTACTGCAAGCTATAGGGGACCCATAGAGGTTCCTCAGATGTTGAAATTCTCTAACAGTTTCAGCCTTAATCTGGTGCAAACATAACAAAAAGAAATGGATAGTGTGCAAAACAATTGTTTCTGCACCAGTAAAGAGCAGATTAATTTTGCCAGATGTTGATGGAAGCAGGAGCAGGCCCAATAAACACCAGTATGCTAAAATGTGGAGATGTGACCTCTAAGGCTATGTCTACACAGCAGCATTATTTCGGAATAAAGGACATTATTCTGAAATAACATAGTCCGTGTCTACACAGTAAACAGTTATTTCAGCATAATGTTGAAATAATGTCAATCTGGAGGACTTACTGCAACTCCTGTAACCCTCATTTTATGAGGAGTAAGGGAAGTTGGAGGGAGAATGCTCTACCATGTACTTCCTGATGTGTAGGCAGCACCAAAAGCCAAAATAAGCTATTTCAACTTATGCAATTGACATAGCTCAAATTCCACTTTAGCTCTGATGTGTAGACATGCCCTAAGTTTTGGTGTCTCAGGTTTTGGGTGTTAAATTTTAGCTGGATTAGGCGTGAATTTCAGGAGCACTGAACCCAAATTGGATGCTCAAAGGGACGTGTCCAAAGACTAGGCCCAAATTTTCAAACGTATGTCCCTAAACAACATCTCCTTGTAAAATCAATGGCAAAACCCACCTGACTTCCATTAGAGTTAGACTAGTACATAACTGACCAAGAAGCTGTACTGCTGCCTGATTTCAGTCTAGTCCTATAAAGGATCCTTCTGTAGCTGCATTTATTTTAAAAATTAATGTAA
This sequence comes from Pelodiscus sinensis, assembly GCF_049634645.1. Classification (NCBI taxonomy): domain Eukaryota; kingdom Metazoa; phylum Chordata; order Testudines; family Trionychidae; genus Pelodiscus; species Pelodiscus sinensis. Next base: position 241,104,014 of record NC_134712.1, read on the forward strand.
GCAAACTGTTACAGACAAGACTTATGTGCAACGTAGAAATAAAACCATGAGCTAAGGAAGTTGATTCTGGGAGGAAAACATTTGTTTTGCTGTGTTGTGAAAACAAAAACATATTTGGTTCACACAGTGTGTTTTAAACAAATGTCTGTTCATATTGAACAAGGAGACCAGAAAGTAAAGATAGCTGTCTGTATGATGCCAATGGTTCTTCACTCAGATCATCACTTAAAGGGCAAATCCCATCTCTCACAGAGGGACACTTGGCAGCAAAATGGCATGTTTCTGTTGCTCAAGGGAGGGTAAAGCTAGGATGAGGCTAGGTGCATCCCTTAAGCAGCACGAAGCCTCCTGAATTGCTATATGGTTCTTTCCATCTCCCTCCACTCCCTCTGGGTGGGGTGAGACTTGCCCATTTTCCCAAAAGGATTTGTATATTTGTTTTAAAAAGAATCATCTTGCTCTCAGTTGACATATGCTGGAAGGTATTCTAACAATATTTTGTCCTGGCATGAAATTCATTGTAATTGCAAGTATGTGTGGACTTACAGACACCTTTTATATGGTATACACACACAATGTTCACTATGGGGCTTTCTCTTTAGGAAGCAGATGTAAAACCAAAGTTCTGGCTAGTTTTGACCATGAAAAAATTCCAAGACATTTTTTTCAAAGGATAGCAATGTTACCACCAGTAAAAAAAACAAAAACAAAAACAAAAAAAACAACGAATATCAAACAGATCACTTCTGGCACAAGTATTTGTATGAATAATCATTTGTGCTAACATTGGCGAAAGTTTCAGGATTCACGGTTATCTTCAGACACTCTTGGCGCAGCCATGCAAGTATTTGCAAATAATGGAATCCCATAAAAAACAGAAAACCAAACTTGCTGCTGTTAATGATGAAAATATTTGTAAATCACTGTGGCTATGGCTACACTATGGGGGTTTTCCGGGAAACCAGAGGGAACACGTCTGCTCTTCCACTTTTTTTTGCGGAAGAGGAGATGCGCTCTTTCGGAAGCCCTGTCTTCCTCCTCCCATGAGGAAGAAGGGCTCTTCTGAAAGAGGAGGCTTTTCCAAAATGTGGCCCATTTGCCAAATTTCAGAAAGCCTCATCCGAAAAAACTATTGGAAAAAGGTATGCAAGTTATGGAGCACAATTTGCGTACCTTTTTCCAAGAGATCGTTGTAGCGTAGACATAGCTTCAGTGTGTGTTTTGCAACAACTGCTAATGTCAAGAGGAGCCTTTCCACTGATTTCAAATAGACATTGCATTGGTCTCTGTTTGTCCAGTTGTACTCATAGTATAGTTTGTTTTTATATCATCCGATCAGGTAATACTATCTATAATGCAAATAGGATTTTCTTATACCAGCTAACATAGGGAGCCAAATTCTACCCTTATTCGCTTAAGTGCAACCCCATCAATATCAATAGGGTCACATATGGGCAAGTGAGATCAGAGTTTGTCAGCCCACTTTATGTGACACTGAGTATGTAATTTGCCTCTAAGTTCCTGGTCTCTTTTTCATCAGGAGCTTTGCCATTAACTTGAATAAATGCAGAATAAGGCACTGAATATTTACACTGTGTAATGAAATATAATTATATAGTGCAAAGGTTATTTACACATTTAGGAATATAAAACTAATTAAAAAATGCACTCTTATTTCTGTCCAAAAATGCTACTGCATGGAAACTCACAGGATGGGATGCTCACAAAAGCCTAAATGAGTGGTGAGCAAACTAGTTAGCAAAACTGCGGAATGTACCAGTTGAACCGCAGCAGCACTTTAATTGGATTCAGAGGGAGTGCATGGCTCTCACAATGTTGTGTGCAATTATCACACATTTCACGTGCCCTTGCTTTAAGTGCATGTCACTTTTGTAATATGGAATCAAAGTGACCTCTAGTGGTTCTCTATTAATTGTGCAGCTTAAGAGTCATAAAGATACTATTTGTGCAATGATAGCATAGCATTGTACCTTCAGCTACTGTAAATGTGGCCAATATTTAATTAAACTCTAAGTTCTGAAGAGCATTATTAAAATTCAACGGAAAAATATTTTCACAAAAATTACTATTTTCCTTAGTTCGGTGTACTGCTTGTTTGGCCCAGTATGTTGTATGTAACTAACAAGGTCAAAAGAGATTAGATAATTAAAGATAAGCAACAAAACACATCTATCTGCACTTTTAGAGCTATATCAGTAACTTAACCATTGACATGTCCTCTGGGATTACGTCCAATGTAAGATACTGTTCCTTGTGAATCTGGGTGGCAGAATGTGCATTAGAAATATAACCTTGCTAATTTCTTGCAATCTGATAGAATGGTCACAGCCTGCTGATACAGCTTTTACTATTTGCTATGCAGCATAACTCTGCAAGGTTTCAGCAGCACAATATTTAGTTAGTTTGGATGAAAGGAACATGGTCTCTGCCATTACAAAATGACTTTTTCAAATTAACTATCAAGTAAAAACAACAATAGAGAAAGGATGATAAAATTAATCAGTAATGTGGAAAACTAAAAACACCAGCCAAATTATGTCAGTTTACCCTGACAATCAGTAGAATAGGGATACACAAATGGGCTATCACTCAAGTAGAGAGGGAAGTAGCCACAAGTCACGTTCTCGTCTCATTGTTAAATAAAATATCACTTAACCTATGTTTGCTCTTAAGTTTTACAGGCTAAAAGAAAGACAATTATGCCACTAAAAGAAAACCAACTAAAATCAGTAAGTAAGAAGAAGTAGGGACAGCCACCAAGGACAAGCTAAAACTGACTTCCAATATCTATTAATATGTACATTTTCCTGCAAGATTAAAATTAAAAACACTGTTTTTATTTAGAGTCAATAAAAAATGCAACAGACTTGCAAGCATTCCCTGTTCACTGGTCTAAAATTACACAGTTTTAATCAAGGATAATGGCTGGTTAGGTTAAAAATCTATAGTTTTTAAAAATAAACATGTACCAATCAGCATTCTTTATAGCACCTTAGAGTTAAACACCCGAAAGCTTCTTTTTAAAGTCTAGTTTACTTTACACATATTTCCTTTTTCAGCTCAGGCACAATAATATACTACTCAGTTTCAGAGGCTGTTGTGGGGGGCAGGGGAAGCTGTCGTGAAGCAGTGAACAAAGGCTAGTCCGTGGCAACAACCGCTGACTGCGGTGGGTACAAGCCTCCGACGGAGCAGCCTCTGTCTGTGAGGAGCTCGGAACCCCCACAGACAGGGGCTGCTACTGCAGAACAGCCTCTGTTAGCCGTGAACCTGGGCCACCACAGACAGAGGTTGCTTCATGGCAGCCTCTGTCCACGGGGAGCTGGGACCCCCGCAAATGGGCTGTTGCCACCCCATGCTGCTGCCTCTGTATCAGAGACAACAGCATGGGACAGCAGGCAGCCCATCTGCACAGGGAGCTAGTTTTTAAACTGGTTCCCCTCATGCACCAGCTCCCACCTGCCACCCCATGCATGGGGCCAGGAGCACACTGGCTGTCAGCCCCACCCCAGGGACTATCGAATAGTTGTGTAACTGCTTAGATTTCATGCAGTTACACGTCTATTCAGTTACACCATATCTAACATCCCTAGTTTAAAGCCATAAAAACATAACAAAGCACATTGTTGTTGCCAGCCAATTGCACGTAGATCAATACATAGATTTGCCTCCAAAGTAGAAAGAAACCATTAACATAAATACAAAATAACGCATTTAACACCCCTTAGACTTCTTATGCCCCCTCTACCTACAGCACTAGAACACAGGAAAGGGGAGGTCTAAGCTAAGCAGAGTCCACGTTTAGGGTTTTATAGGCAATATTGCAAACTCTCATAATTTTATTGTGAGCCTCCCAATATTTGGGTTGTCTCTTGAGGACCCATCTCCTGGAGTCATGGAATTGCCTTTTTTAAAATTAAAGAATAGTAAGTGTCTAGTCCTCACTATTGAAGAGAAAACCTTAAAAATGTGAACTGGAAGGGCCCAAAAATCACACGCAAATAAAAAGAAACCTACATTTTAAAAAACACCTTGTCATTGTTAAACAACTTTATGATTTTTAGGGATTTGACTCATTACTTCTGAATTCTTGGGGTTGGCAATACAGTATAAGTCAGAACAAACACTTTGGAGCATTTCAATTCTATGATGTTGGCTGCTTTATAAATGTCTAAAACAGGCAGATAGAAAATGGACTAGCACGGTCCAACAGAGCAGATGACCATAATGCTCTTTGACAATGCTTTTTTGAAGGAAAGTAGGTATTATGGATTTACATATTTCATCAAACTTTCAGAGTTGTCTAAACAGTAATTCTTTGTAAGGAAAGTAGATATGACAACATGTTCCTTGAGGAAAGGTTCTATCAAATTTAGTAGGAATGTTACCAATAAGGTTCTACAAAAATTTAACAGACTTCTATACAAATTACTCAAATATCCCACAAAGTTGAATACAGAGTACTGAAATGTAACAGGTTTTTCCAGTAATATCCCTGAAAGCCTATAGGCTTGAACACTGAATACAGTTGATTTTCAGAGTCTATAGGAATGTTCTCATTCTTTATAAACTTCTATAGAACTTTTCCCTAAGGCCTGTTCTATATGAGGACCTTACTCCGAAATTAGGCCACCCAAAGTTGATTATCTAAGCAATGCATCCACATTATCAAGCCTGTTATTCTGGAATTAGGGACCATTCAAACTCTGTAGTCCTGCTTTTCACAAGGAGTAATGCTATTCCCACCTGTAAGTGCAAAATAATATCAGTATGGATGGTCTGGTGCCACTAATTCAAACTAATTGGCCTCCAGGAGGCTGCTCTGACCACTCTGGCCACACCTGGCATCTCCACTGCTCTCTCCTCCCACGGAGCTCTACAAGTCCTGGGAACTGGGGAAGTGCCTGACTTACATGGCCAGCTTCAAGAGCCCCGTGTGAGCGAGCAGCACATCACGACATGAGCACCCCCGACAATTCCTCGGACACTCTGACTGCTGCCAGCATTTCTGTTCCCACAGTTTCCACTATCCAGAAGAACTCCAGCCTGGACTACTAGGGAGATCCTGGACCACATCAAAGTGTGAGGGGAGGAGTTCATGCTCCATGAACTCCGCACCAAGAAGAGGAATGCCAACATCTACGACAGGATCACCGTCAGCCTTGGCATTTTATATGAGGACCTTACTCCGAAATTAGGCCACCCAAAGTTGATTATCTAAGCAATGCATCCACATTATCAATAAAACTAATCAGTTATTAACTAATCAATAACTAATAAAAGAAAGTTCTTCTTCACACAGCATGTAGTCAACCTGTGGAACTCCTTGCCAGAGGAGGCTGTGAAGGCTAGGACTATAACAGAGTTTAAAGAGAAGCTAGATAATTTCATGGAGGTTAGATCCATAAAAGGCTATTAGCCAGGGGATAGAAATGGTGTCTCTGGCCTCTGTTTGTCAGAGGCTGGAGAGGGATGGCAGGAGACAAATCGCTTGATCATTGTCTTCGGTCCACCCTCTCTGGGGCACCTGGTGCTGGCCACTGTCGGCAGACAGGATACTGGGCTAGATGGACCTTTGGTCTGACCCAGTATGGCCATTCTTATGTTCTTGCAGAGAAAGACCATACCAGGAACCTGGAGCAGAGCAGGCTCAAAATCAAAGAGCTGCACCAGGCCTACCAGAAAGCCAGGGAGTAAAGCAGATGCTCTGGGGTGACACCTCACACCTGCCACTATGCTGAACAGCTGGATGCCATTCTGGGAGGAGAGGGCAGGTCATCTCTCCCACCGTGGTCATCAAGTCCATCCAAGACACACTGGCATCAACCTGCAGGAAGGCAGGGTGGCAGAGGAGGCGGCGGCCAGCCAGGTGATAATGCTCTCAGGCTTCTGATGACACCGAGGAAGGCACTTTTGGTGAGTTCTCTAACTTTATCTACACAGGGGGTCAGACAACAGGTTGTGAGGGGCTGCACGCTCCTCTCTCAGCCTACTCAGCATAGGGGTCACAGAAAAGCTTGTTCACGTGTCTGCTGATGGAGCATCAGTCTGGAGCACTCAGCTCCATGATGCTTTCACACAGGAACCCTTCAATCCTTCTCACAAGGTTCCTGGAGAGGCCTGCCTTACTGAAATTATGTTGTTTTGCTTGAGTTTGCAAAGATCTGGGAGTCAGTTTGCTGTTTGGGGAAGTATGTAAAATATCTTTTAGATCTAAAAGGTTTTGAAGGGAATCATTCAAGTAGCTCTATCAAACGAGCACCAGTCTCTGAAGTAGCAAGTCCTTGGAAAAATAAATCAGAATTCAGTGAGTCTCTCGCTCTATCAATAGAACATAAACATCTTCAACAGATCTTGACATCTCATGAAAATGACAGATCACTGATATCATAGATACAATTGTATCCTTGGTATCCTGATACAATCAAGATAACCCCAATTTTTAATAAACTGGTTTCAAAATAGTTATTCAATTACTATGGGTCCAACAGAATACAATTTCTTCAAAGATGTTATGATATAGAAGAGATTTAGACTTCAAATTCCACATGTATAACTGCAAAACCATTGTTTCTAAAAATACAGAGCTGAATTATAACAATACCTTAGCTGGAACTTGAGAAACAAATTATATTACAGATTTTTTGGGGGAAAAAAATCATTTGGGTATTGGAGAGGAGAACAAAAATGAACTTCATCTTGATACTTTAATACCCTTTTATTTAGTTCTGTAGTTTAAAATCCATTTTTTTTTCAAATTTCAAGATGTTAGCCTTTAGTGTGGATTAATCTCCACACTAAAGGCTAACATCTTGAAATTTGAAAAAATTTCTGTGTCCCATTGATTGTCCTCATTCCACCAAGTTTCTTGTAATATTCAATATCCTCCTTTAATATGAGGCACTGTAGTTCACCCCGCTTATTATTATTATTTAGACTGCATTTGCATATAAGCATTTTAAAAATTTGTCTCTATTTATCTGTCTGCCATTTCCTGATGTTTTAGATGCTTTTTCATTTGATTATTTCATATCTGAACTTACCCATACTTTATCTTCTTTCCTCTTCTCCTCCTTACTAGAATAGAGAATCTCAATGAATAGACCCTCTGCTAAGAGATGTCTCTGTCAGATCCATGTGCTCCTCCACACCCATCGGCTTTCCCCCAGCCCTTAGTTTAAAAACTACTCTACAACGTTTGTAATGTTAAACTGCTGCAAGTCTCTGCAGCAAGGTATGCTGGGAAGTGGTCAGACTATGAAAAATGTTTTTCTTGATAAAAGTGGGAACCTTGGAGAGTAAAGACTCAGTCTCTCCAGGGAAAATGGTGAAAATCTGGATTCTGGAGCAACTTGATTCAGATTCTGGGAGAATTGTTGATCCTGGAGAGTCTGGGTCAAGACCTGCTTCATGGCTTTTCTACACTGAAAACTTCCATCAACTGCTTCTTGGGGAAGATACATTAATTACAACTGCAATTAGTGTGTACATTGAAGAGCTTCTGAGGTTCTCCTGCAGCGTAAACAAACCTGAGAAAGAGAATTTATTTTTCTGTTGGCTTTGGACTCAGACCCAGATTCCTGAGAATTTATCATCTCGGAGAGCTGGGGGAACTTTTCAAGTTTCTCATAATTCTTTAAAGGGCCTGGTGCTCCAGGAGAACTTGGAAGGAAAAATGAATGCCTGGAATAAGGAGCTGGATTTTTTTGGATGCATTTATCCAAAGTCAAAAAATATGAGACTCAAACCTTAGAAAGAAAGAGAACTTTCTTTCATTTGATTCCATGGAAGCAGTCACATGATTAGGAACGATACCAGCTCTAAACATAAGCACCAATTAAAAAGGAAAAAATCCTAAAAAATATCTATTCTATTTTGGAATCAAGAGATGACACTTGGGTAATTCATATGATTGTTGCATACTCATTGGGGTAGACAGAGGGAGTACAAAGATCATAACAGAAGCCAAATAACATTATAAGGCTTGGGTGTTTTGGTTAATTCCCTTCACCTTTCATTTTCTGTGGTCTGATCCATGCCAGTTAAAAGATTCCACCTTCTCTTTGTGAACATTATATAGAGCACGGCAAGCCACAATAATGCAAACGGCATGAATGACACTGGCATCCAAATGGTTTTAGAGGGGATTTCAGTCAGCCAAATGCACATTCCACTATCTTCCTATAGTGGAAGATATCTTATTTAGCAACTGAATAAATCTTATTAAATCTTATTTAGCAACTGAAAGGACCAGGCTGGCGTTTGAAAATTAATGTTTATAACATTAGCACTGATTGTTAATCAAAGTTTTAGCTAATATAATAAAAGTATTGTTTATCTAACCTAAACTTTCTCTCCTTAGCTTTATCCTAATATATACAAAGTTTACACTGTTGACTCATATTTAGCCTGTGGTCCACTATGACCCTTAGATCTCTTTCTGCAGTACTCCTTCGTAGACAGTCACTTCCCATTCTGTATGTGAGTGACTGATTGTTCCTTCCTAGAGTGGAGTACTTTACATTTGCCCTTATTTTAAACTTTATCCTATTTACCTCAGACCATTTCTCCAGTTTGTCCAGATCATTTTGAATTATGACCCTATCCACTGAATGCCAGTCAGAAATCTTATTTAATAACCAGGTCCTTTTATACTAGAAATAGACAGATAACATCATGCTACCAAATAGTGCTTGAGTCTTGCATTCACATTTAACATTTGTACATGAATATATTCTTTGTTTTCTTGAAATTAATACAGAGATAATTTGGGAAGCCACATTAACAGGCTTCATGTATTTTTCCCATTGAAAGAGTTTTTCTCATGGGAAGAGTTTTGCCCCGTTGGTATGATATAAACCTTTGCAATATGCTGTCCAAGCAACTTGCTCTAAAAGCTGAGATCTGCCAAGCCTTCCTTTGTTCTGAGCACCATCTGCTGGAATGTTTTTATAAAACATCTCCGTTTAGCAGCACTCAGCAGTGTTCCTTGACCATTGCTGAAATGCAGATATTAAGTTTTGTGTTCAGTACTATAAAAGTCTGAGGCAGACTATTGAAAAACTACGCCAGTAGCAGACTAGCAACATGTCTCTCAGACTAGCCCAGCTGATTTCAGATCAAATGGGTCTCTCTCTCTCTCTCTCTCTCTCGCTTCATTTATAAAATGTAAAATGTTTTTTCCTAGAAGCTGAAAGTGGATGCTCTCCATGGTTACATACCCCAGGATCATAATCCTAAAGGATAAGCTTTTGCTGCAGCAGAACAGCTGCTTCTGTAGAGCAGAGCATACAGTTTGTGGTTTATAATGTTATGAAACACATTTCACTAGGTTTGTGTTAATAAGCTGAGAGGAAAAAGGTCTTTGTTTACTTTTTGTTTTTATTATAGATCTGTCCAAAGAAATTCTGACCTGTCTACACTAGGCAAAGCTTATAACCAGTTTAGCTCAGTGTTTCTCAATCTTTTTTTTTTTTTATAAAGTACACCTTTGTCAGGAAAAAAAATTGTAAGTTTCCCCAGTACCTACAGTTGTCAGACACAATTTTTTTCCCTACCATTGCAACACATTTGTTTAAACAATTTAATTGTAGCTGGGCAGGCGATTAAATTTTTGGGTGTAAAAAGTACAAAAATAATCAAGCGCTGTAAAACTTAAAACAAAAATTCAGTTTTCTCCAAGTTTCAGTTGTGTTGACGTACCCCCCAGACTTCTCTCGAGTACCCTAAGGATACTCATACCACTGGTTGAGAAACACTGGTTTAGCTAAATTGGTTTCGACACTGGTTAGAGCTGCCATGGAACTCTGTAGTCCTGTCTTTTCCACACCTCCTGTGAACCATCAGCATCCACTATCCTCATGAGCCTCAAACAGGAGGCATCCAGCACAATCCTCACCCCAGCTTGCCTAATCTACAGCAGGTCCAGATGATTCCCTCTTGACAGTTTCCCTGACACCCCTGCTTGCAAATCAGACTCTAATGCAGGGCTGGGCAAGAGCCTGTCCTAGCTCTTTTATCCCTGCGCAGCAGTTCCTGGCTCTGCTCCCTAATGTGTTGTCTGGGAGCCCGGGATGCGGGATCCCTTTCAACAGTTTCAATTTAAAGGGCTCGCACCTTCCCCATGGCTCCCAGGCAATGAATTAGTAGAGGGGCCAGGAGCTGTGAGCCCTTTCAGCTGCTTCTGTTAAAGGGCTCATGGGAAAGGCCAATCTGAGCTGCAGGCAAAGTTCTCTTCCCTCCTCTGAAGATCTTTAGGCGGAAGACGGGGAGGGGGAAGAAGGAGCAGCCATTGCTTCCCATCTAGGCCTGCCCACTCCTTCCGCCCCAAGCCTGGAAATAGGTTAGAGGATGAAGCACGCTGAGGTCTTCAGAACTGGGAGGAAGAATTGGTGTGGAGCCAAAACTGCCATGGATGCTACATGAGAGGGGCAGAATTGAGTGGGACAGAACCAATGTGAGGACTAGGCAGGATTTTTGTGGGGACTGCATAATTAGTGGCTGAGCTGGGGGAACAGGGAGCTATGGGTGGGCTGGGGACATAGTCTACACTACAGAGTTTTTTTGGAAAAACGTCTGTTTTTTCAAAAAACTTCAATTACGTCCACACTGCACTCACATTCTTTCGAAAGAACAGAGGGGTTTTTCTGACATTGGTAAATCTCTTTCTACGAGGAAGAAGCCTTTTTCCAAAAGAGCTCTTTTGGGAAAGGGCGTGTGTGGACGGGGAAGAGGGAGTTCTTTCGAAGGAAGAGGAAAGAGGAAAAAACACAGGTGCCCTGGTGGCCATTCTGTCCATAGTAATCACATCTTACATGCAAGATAGTGTCCATTCAGTGTGGTCACTCTCTTTCAAAAAAGAAGAACGCTTTTTCGATGCGCTTTTGCAGTGTGGACACTCTCTTTCAGAAGAAGTCTTTCTGGAAGATTTCTTCTGGATAAGTTTCTTTCGAAAGAAGCCGGCAGTCTAGACATAGCCGTAGAATAGATACGTTTTCGGAAGAATTATAGAATATTAGGACTGGAAGGGACCTCGAGAGGTCATCGAGTCCAGTCCCCTGCCCTCATGGCAGGACCAAATACTCTCTAGACCATCCCTGATAGACATTTATCTAACCTACTCTTAAATATCTCCCGAGATGGGGATTCCACAACCTCCCTGGGCAATTTATTCCAGTGTTTGACCACCCTCACAGTTAGGAACATTTTCCTAATGTCCAACCTAAACCTCCCTTGCTGCAGTTTAAGCCCATTGCTTCTTGTTCTATCCTCAGAGGCCAAGATGAACAAGTTTTCTCCCTCCTCCTTATGACACCCTTTTAGATCCCTGTAAAGATAGAAGCTCTGTATCACGAGGAAGCCAGCAAGAGCGTCTGCAGCATGGGCCAGAATTTCTCAGTAAATTGGGGAGAACCAGAAACATATTCTCTCTCACTCGCTTGCTCTCTCACTCATTCACACAATCAGCCAATACACCAAGGAACACAAATGCATTTCTTTTAAATCTCATGATTTTTGAGTGTTGAGAGTTGCAATACTGCCTCACACCCCTGCCCAGGAGACTCGACTGGCTAAAGCCCCTCTCCATAACTTACTGTCTGTCTCTGTTACCCTGAATACCACCAACGCCAGATATTCCTAAATCACGTCATTTTTTAAATCATTACATACTGACTTAGTGATAGAAATGTAGCCGTGTTAGTCTGGTGTAGCTGAAACAAAAAACAGGACGATGTAGCACTTTAAAGACTAACAAGATGGTTTATTGTCCTTTTCATATGTGTTCACTTTTTTTTTTAATTGTATCCTTTGGTATATATGGTTGTGACTATTTTCTTCCACTATTTGATCTGAGGAAGTGGGTCTGGCCCACGAAAGCTCATCATCTAATAAACCATCTTGTTAGTCTTTAAAGTGCTATGTAGTCCTGTATTTTACATACTGACTTCTTTTTATTTGCCTTCTGAAGTTTGTACCTTAAAGGTTCATAGCTTCCAAATCTGTCCACAATCACGAGAGCTAAAAAGTAACTTTAAAAAATGAATGAATCTGACATTGTGACCTGACGCCAGATTCTGGGGATTTAAGGAAAACAGCAAACACGTTAAGAGTTGGCAACAGAACTCCCCACCTCTGGCAGAAATCTCTGCAATGTACCAGAGAATGTTGGCTCTTGCTCTGTGCCCTGCTGCACTGCCCACAAAGGCTGCATGCCATGGAGAAAGGGGGATGTCAAGGGTGGGAGAAAGGGACAGTGCCCCTCCTCCTACAGCAGAGGGTCACTTACCCCGCCCTTCTCTTCCCAGGAAAGACTGGAGCAGAGAAGTTTTAGGAGGGGAATGAGGAAGCTGGGGACAGAGCAGGAGGAGCAGGAAGTAGAATTGTTCCTAAGATGCTCCTCACAGGAAAGAAGAAAGCATCCCAGCCTGTGAAAAAAATGCTAGCTCAGCCTGCTTCTCTGACTCCCTTCCCTGGCCCATTACGGAAATGTGGGGTAACTAGCCTCCTTTCTCTGCCCCTCAAAGAAGCAGCGCTCTAATATCTCAGCAGCAATCAGCCAGGAGGGAGCAGTTATAGAGCCCTGCAGACAGGTAGGACCAGGCCCAAATTAATTGTACAAAGATAAGTCTAAACTTATTGTATTGGTACTGGTGTGCATGTATGCTAGTGGGGGCAGCCTGAAGTTATCTTTGAAAACTCATGGAGATCAGGAGAGGTCCCGAATGATTAGAAAAAGGCAAATGTAGTGCCTGTCTTTAAAAAAGAGAAGGACAATCCAGGGAACTACAGCTCTGTCAGCCTTACCTCAGTCCCTGGAAAAATCATGGAGGGGATCCTCAAGGAATCCATTTTGAAGCATTTAGAAGAGGGGAATGTGATCAGGAATAGTCAACATGGATTCACCAAGGGCAAGTCATGCCTGACCAATCTGATTAGCTTCTATGATGAGTTAAATGGCTCTGTGGACATGGGGAAGTCAGTGGACATGATATACCTTGACTTTAGCAAAGCTTTTGATATGATCTCACAGCAGTGGGACATATTTTAAAAACCCAAGCAATCAGCTCTCTGTACATTAGTGCCCAGTGCCCAGCAAACCCCAGTGTCCCTCACTTTGATCCCTTGGCACACCTTTCAATGGCTATTTTTGTACAAGAGCAGGTTTGAAGGGGGACAAACCCCTCCCATGAAGGGCAGCCCAGTCTTGTGTAAGAATGTGGGATAAGGGAGGCAGCAGAAATCGAAGGCCATCCTCTATTTTGGCAGGCAGGGTTCTGCACTGCAAGGGTTATAAACCTTAAATTGGCTCTATTTATTTTTCTCAGAGGTCACTGGAGTTCTCTCCTGAGCAAGCTTACCTGATGAAGATCTGTTTTAAGCTGGCCATGTTGTTTCATGCACATGTTAAGCCCCTGGAGGAGATTGGGTCCAGCTACCAGGACCAGTATTACAAAAATGGTGCTCTGTTCTTTACCATGTTGGGGGGGAGGGAATAGCAGAAGCTCAGATTGGCATAACTAGTCAAAAATTTTGCTGAGTTGGTTTTTGATGAAAAGTGCCTTTGAGGACAATGAATCGTTTTGTTATAAAATCATTTTGGTTGATTATTTAACAATTTTAAAAATAGTTTGAAAAAAATCCTATTGGCTGGGGAAACTTTCCCCATACACTCACTTTTTTACTCCTTTACTTTGTTTCGCAGTGGAAAAATGTGAGTGCATTTCTCCCTACCCTGCCCAACACAAGATGAAATCTGTTTGAAAAAAACAGAAAATTTTGAACTCAAAAAATAATTTCCATTATATTTTAATATAACTTGCTTTTTTTCTAGGCAGCTTTGCTTCTCTGTCAGTGCTTCGTGAAGGTTGAGACTTTGATTAAAAGTATCTTAGGGAAATTACATATAATATGAAGATGCTGCTACTTGGCAGGGAGAAGCAGATGAGAACACTGGCAAAGCCTAAAATTTGTCCACGTATTGGCAAAATAACATGGACTCAGGGTACATCTTCACTAGCGCTATTCTGAAATAACTTAGCCTGCGTCTACACAGCAGGCAGTTGTTTTGAAATAGTGTCAAAATACTGTCAAGCTGAAGGACTTCTTACTCTGACTCTTGTAACCCTCATTGTACAAGGAATAAGGGATGTCAGAGGAGGAGTGCTCTATTTCGAAATAAGTGCTGTGTAGACACTCACTATTTCGAAATAAGATATTTCTAAATAAGATACGCAATTGATGTAGGTCAATTTGCGTAGCTTATTTCAAGTTAAGCCGTGCAGCATAGATGCACCCTTACTAAACCCTGCATCATTCGTGGACTCTGTAGCCATCATGATCAGAAATTCCATCTGCAGCTTTTGCTGTTCATGATATTCCATCCCTTTCAGATACAGATCTCAGTATGGTTAGCCGTGCCTCTGGAGATTAGACTAACTGACGTGTACTAATGGGAGCACCTATTGAAGGCCAAACAGATTTTAACAAGTGTATAAACAATGAGAGTGCATCTAGACTGGTAAGATTTTGCGCAAAAGCAGCTGCTTTTGCACAAAAACTTGCCAGCTGTCTACACTGGCTGCTTGAATTTGCGCAAGAGCACTGACTTTCTAATGTAAGAATTCAGTGCTGCTTGTGCAAATACTTTGACGCTCCCGCTCAGGGATAAGCCCTCTTGCGCAAGACAGGCACCTTCATTTTTTCTGCAAGAAAGCCTGATGGCTAAAATGGCCATCAGAGCTTTCTTGCGCAAAAGCGCATCTATACTGGGCACGGATGCTTTTGCGTAAGTGTGGGCCGCATTTATTTCAGAGAGCACCTTTCTACACAAACCCCAGCAGAGTCCTGGCTCGAAAAGGTCCCGCTAGAAATAAATGTGAGCTCTTGGGGGCACCTGAGCATTTTCACCTAAGTTAGAAGAACCTATCCTGGTTCAGATGTCTTGCAAACTGGATTTTAGAATCCCCAGATATTTTAAAAAGAAGATTTTTGGCTTGTGCACATGTTGTGGCACATATAGGTATTGCACATGTGCATAGTTTGGAAATCCGGTATCTGTACCATATCCAATTTGTGCCCATACATCCGGAGAGTACTTTTGCCTGTTACAGCCCTCACCAGCACACAGAACTCCTTGCAATAAATTATGTAAATTCCCACTTGCTGAAACAAAAAGGGCTAAGAGATCTATATCCATTTTCAGTCAGTAACAAGGGAAGTGTTTGGCTCTAAGCCCATACCCAAAAGAGGAGAGGAGAGGAATTGTCTAGTAAACCATTTTGTCTGGGTTTTTGAAACTCCCTAGAAACACAAAGCCCAGTGAGTTGTGCAGTCACTGAAGAGGAACATCGCATATAAGCAAAACTATAATACAAGAGGTTTATTTTAGTCTGTTTAGGCCATTAAGATTGTAGGCATAGAATATTAGAATGGATCCTTCCTACATTCTAACCCTCTCCTGTGACAACCCCCTTCATCAGCAGTATTCACTGGATGAGAACCATTTCACCTTTTAGAGAGGAGGTAATTACTTCTTGTCAATTAGACTCAATCACTGAACTATAAACAGCTGCTGGCATATAACCATTTAGCCTCATTTACAACTCTGATAGCCTTTTAGCTGTTATAATTTTCACACACTCACTCTCCCATTTTTCCCCATAAATTCTTTTTTTTTAAATTCATAAAAATGTATGAGAAACACCCATGGAATTGGAGACCGCTCAGAGAAAGGGCACTACACATTTAAAATGAAGCTGAGGGTTACGTACCACCAGCTGTTTGAAGCTCAGTGATTGAGGGTCTAGCTGATGAGCCATGATTACCTCCCCACCCCACGCATAAGAGGGGAAGTGTGTTCGTATCACTGATTAAAGGTCACATGGGGAAGGCCCATCAAAAACACATCGTCTATTTTAATTTGATAGTTGCATTTTTCTGGCCTCAATGGATGAAAACAAATCTCTTGCAACCAGCAAGGTTCAATGTTAAGAACCACCATTTAGTATCACTTTGCCATGAACTGGCCTCTTGGCAATCTCTGCATCAGAGGTCATATAAAGGATTTATCCTCCCGTCCAGCTGAGCTGTGATTCAGTTTTCATTGCCTTTTTTTCAGCTCAAATGCTAATCTGACATTGGGTCTAAGGAATGTGATAGGGTGCCCATTACTTAATTCTGCTGAGATGTCTAGCACCTAAGGTCAAAATTAATATATACTTGCACAGCATGGTAATTGTACATGACACTTTTAGGTGGATTTAAAAACATGACATAGGATGAAATCCTAGTTCAACTGAAGTGAATAGCTAAGCTCCCTTCAACTTCAATAGATGCAGGATTTCATGCATGGTTCCTGCCCCATTCTAAGGGGCTCATGTTCTAGGTTAAAGACCAGCAGAAGTAACAGAGTAAAAACACATTAGACCAGGGAGACAGTGAATATGGGACAAAGGGGCTGAGATTCATTCAAGTACAAAGGTGATTCACCAACCCCTCTGTACTATGGAAGACTCACTGCAGAATAGTAATAGAAATGTATCCGTTAGTCTGGTGTAGCTGAAGCAAAATACAGGACTATGTAGCACTTTAAAGACTAACAAGATGGTTTATTAGATGATGAGCTTTCGTGGGCCAGACCCACTTCCTCAGATGCAGAATAGTGACATTCTTATCTCCTTCCTCTGAAACTGCACTCTTGGAAGTAAGAGATTAGATTCTGATCTGAGCTATACCCACATCTTGACTACTATATGTAGTCACAGTTGGGCCATCTCAAAAAGATGTGTTAGAATTGGAAAAGGTACAAAGAAGGGCAACACAAATGACTGAGGGTTTGGGGCAGCTTCTGTATGATGAAAGATTAAAAAAAGATTGGAGTTCTCCAGCTTGTAAGAGGCAACTCAGAGGGGGTATGATTGAGGTTTACAAAATTTGTGACTGGTGTGAAGAAAGTGGGTAAGGAAGCATTATTCACCCTTTCACATAAAAAGAATCTGGGGTCACGCAATGAAATTGAGAGGCAACAGGTTTAAACCAAAGGAAGGAACAGTTCTTCACACAACCCACAGTCAATCTGTGGAACTCATCACCGGGGGATGCTGTGAAGGACAAAATCGTGAGAATTTAAAAAAGGAGTAGGTAAGTTCATGGAGAATAGAACCATCAAATAGCTATTAGCCAAAATGGGCAGGAATGCAACCCTATGCTATTGGTGTCTCTAGTCTATGTTTGTCAGAAGCAGAGTGGTTGACAGAGGTTGGATCACTCAGTAGTTGCCTCTTTCATTCATTCCCTCTAAAACATCTGGCCAATTGTCAGAAGACAGGAAATTGGATTAGATGGACCATTGGTTTGACCCAGTATGGCTGTTCTTCTGTAATACGATCATTCCTTTATAGCATTCCTTAATAGTAGAAAGGTAGCTTACTTATGTTCTAAACTTAGCACTTGCCTATAACTATCACTTGTCCTCGATGGCCAGGTTGACGTGAGTTTTGCTGGCATATCCACGTGTTTTTTTGGGGGGGGAAGGGAAGGTTCAGCTATGAGTGTGATTTTTGTTGTCGTTCATCTGACATGTGACTATGCCTGCAAAAGCCCTAATGTAGATACAACAGTATGCAGGGAACAAGAAAGGGATGTCTTTTTGCTGGTATAGCTTATTTCACTCACCACACAGCATAAGCTATGCTGGCAGAAATATTTTTTTACCGTCATAAACTGTGTCTATAGTAGGGTGGTTTTGCTAGTGGAAATAGTTTTAACTGTAAAGGGTGCGTAAGCCATCTCTCTGGCACTTATTCTGACATTGCATACGCCATCAAACATCTATTAGGGAAAAATATCAAGATGCCAAAGGCTGTAGATGGGAAAGATTCAGAGTCAGGGAAGTAACAGGTTCTTTAACTCTTACCATTTTAATTTCGTGCCTCCCAAACCTTGCATATTTGGATTCAAGGTAACTCAAGTGCCAGGTTTTAAAAGTAGACAGATTCATGAAATAGTCCAAAGAATGTTTTTTAAATCTCCAGAAACTATTTGTTAAAATAGTTTCAATAACACGCAGAATACAATGGTGTGGAATGGAGTAAATGTTTTATCATTTGGGATCAACCATATAACTCACTTGTGACAGATGGTCATGAGTCACATGACCACCCCAATCTCATGCTGATAAGAACATGTAAACCCCCTACCATGCACATTCATTGAAAATTTTCATGGAAGTAGTATGTTCTTGCCAGGAAATTGCATGAGAAGTGGTCACTCAAACAGTACTCATTTGGTAGAATGTAGGTCAAGTAATAGGAAGACTTGAAATATTCACTCTCCCAATGAGTATCCACAAATTTCATAGTGTGGATCACATCCTACCAAAAAGTCTCATGGATTCCCCCTCCTCCCAATCACTGGCAACCTCCCCTCCCACTTGCATCTATAATATTCCTGCCATAACTGCAGCTACAGCCTATACAAAGAGAATACTTGTAATGTATGTTTAGCTGTTTAATATAATGTAACATTTGGAGATAAGGAGCCTCAGCACCAGGTGACCAATCAATCCTCCATGGAACAGTCTGAAGCCACTTGTTTAGTTTGAAGTATAAATAGAGGCACAATAGATGAACTCCTTTAAGAGCAACAGTTCAAAAGATCTAAAAACAAATTTAGATGTGAAGTTAAAGGCCCAACACTTCATTTTGAGCAGGTAGCCGTGATAAAATAGGGCCCCAGTCTTGCAACCTTTGTTGAGTACATCTTCACACTCTTGAATAGCCCTACTGAAATCACTAGAACTTTATTCAAGTTAATGAGGAGTATTTTTGCCTGGACATTGGTTTAAAAAAGCAAATGGTTTCATTTAGAAGGTTGCTTTTAGTAAATTGGGAACCCAAAGTCTTTCAAACCTCTAGAACAGCATAGAAGTCTTGACAAAAGTGATAACAGATTAATGAAACAATATATTAACATTTTTCTTCCCCTTTCCCTCTCTCCAATAACTCACATTTGATCATGCTACTAAATGAGAAACTGTGTTCTAAAAACCAGGTCATCAAAATGCAAGTAACTTGATGCAAGTTAATAGACCAGCTTCTATGAAGAGCTGAGACACAGGGAAGAATGGCAGAATTAACTCTCTAGTCTCTGGTCATGGGTGGACCCTTTGTTTCAAAGTGACATTGTGGGCAGACCAATACAAATGGAAACAATACTCTCACTAAACCTATTAAACTAATGCTTTGTGCATTCTTGAAAAACTCATTAAAATATTCTAAAATAGCTTTTAGCTTGAAAGGAATGTGCTGAAATGTATGAGGCTAAAAACATCAAATGAATGATTTAATTTCACAAATCCTTACTGCAGGCATCCTACAGAATTGATGTTGGAATTATTCTTCGTAAACATTTGCCTTCAGACTTCTTAAAACTGATATTATTTTGGATAAAATTAAACAATATTTTGCACAATTATAGGCGATTTCTGTAGATTTCATCAGAAGATTCAGTACATCCAAGTTATTTAATTTACACAAACATCTTAAACTTTCTGATATCTTGATGAATCAGTGTTCACTAAATGCCTAGAGTGGGTATCAGTGGAATTTAAGGACTTTGGGAATGTCATGAAAGTCTTATTATAGAGGATGTTTCTCTTGTTCTAGGCTTAGGAATAGTTACAGGTTGCTACACTGCATTGAAAGCTTACAAGCTATTTCACATGCTGCAATTTGGAACTCAAAAATGTTCTATGAAAAATTCCTGGTATTTTAGGAAGACACCACTGCCCTTATGTGAGTTATATTACATAAATTCTTCACAATACTCCAAAACATTTTTATGTAAATAACGGGGCCTTGAAAAGTCACCCTACAGAGTGCAAGAAGTGCACTGTGAACACAGGACCTAGTTCAGATTGCTGCTATCCAGATCTATTTGTAAGTGTGTGGAATTGCTCTCTTATTGGGGAATAAGAACAACCCAGGAAACTACAGACCGGTCAGTTTAACGTCTGTCCCAGGGAAGATAATGGAGCAGGTAATTAAGGAAATCATATGCAAACACTTGGAAGGTAATAAAGTGATAGGGAATAGCCAGCATGGGTTTGTGAAGAACAAGTCATGCCAAACTAATCTGATAGCTTTCTTTGATAGGATAACGAGCCTTGTGGATAAGGGAGAAGCGGTGGATGTCATATACCTAGACTTTAGTAAGGCATTTGATACGGTCTCGCATGATATTCTTATTGATAAACTAGGCAAATATAACTTAGATAGGGCCACGATAAGGTGGGTGCATAATTGGCTGGATAACCGTAGTCAGAGAGTTGTTGTTAATGGTTCTAAATCCTGCTGGAAAGGGATAACAAGTGGAGTTCCTCAAGGGTCTGTTTTGGGACCCGTACTGTTCAATATCTTCATCAATGATGTAGATATTGGGATAGAGAGTACGCTTATTAAGTTTGCAGATGATACCCAACTGGGTGGGGTTGCAACTTCTTTGGAGGATAGGGACATAATTCAAAATGACCTTAGCAAGTTAGAGAAATGGTCAGAGGTAAACAGGATGAGGTTTAATAAAGAGAAATGCAAAGTGCTCCACTTAGGAAGGAACAATCAGTTCCATACATACAAGATGGGAAGCGACTGTCTAGGAAGGAGCATGGCGGAAAGGGATCTAGGGGTCATAGTGGACCACAAGTTGAATATGAGCCAACAGTGTGATGCTGTTGCAAAAAAAGCAAATATGATTCTAGGTTGTATCAACAGGTGTGTTGTAAGCAAAACTCGTGAAGTCATTCTGCCGCTCTACTCTGCACTAGTTAGGCCTCAGCTGGAGTACTGTGTCCAGTTCTGGGCACCACATTTCAAGAAAGATGTGGAGAAATTGGAAAGGGTACAGAGAAGAGCGACAAGAATGATTAAAGGTTTAGAGAACATGACCTATGAAGCCAGGCTTCATGAACTGGGCTTGTTTAGTTTGGAAAAAAGAAGATTAAGGGGGGACATGATAGCGGTTTTCAAATATCTAAAAGGGTGTCACAAGGAGGAAGGAGAAAATTTGTTCCTCTTGGTTTCTGAGGACAGGACAAGGAGTAATGGGCTTAAAGTGCATCAGGGGAGGTTTAGATTGGACATTAGGAAAAAATTCCTAACTGTCAGGGTGGTCAAATATTGGAATAAATTGCCAAGGGAGGTGGTGGAATCTCCCTCTCTGGAGATATTTAAGAACAGGTTAGATAGACATCTGTCAGGGATGGTGTAGACGGAGCTTGATCCTGCCTTGAGGGCGGGGGGCTGGACTCGATGACCTCTCGAGGTCCCTTCCAGTCCTATTATTCTATGATTCTATGATTCTATGATTTACACAGATATGGCTAAGTTCAGAATGTGGTCCATGGGGTCATTTACACCTTTTCATAGGCCTTAAATTATGAACATATTGTCTGGCACTGGCTAGTGGACACTTGTGACTGAGATATTTACAATACTTCATCTATATATATTAGAAATGTGCAACTCCTCCTAAACCGTAAGAGCTAAGACCACCACATTTAGTATGAAGCTTCTTCTTATCCATACTTAAAGCAGGAGCTTAAGGTTGTGCCAAGGAAATGGGAAGTACCAAGAATGGGACTATTTTCCATAACATGGAAAGGGAGGGGGCAGAGAGTGGAGGGATTTGAAAGGGAAAGGCACAGAGAGAAGGGATGCAATACTGACAATGGCCACTGGAGGCAGCCACACCACCAAGAGAATGGTAAGTAGGACTGGGGTTCTGCCATCTTGCCTGACAACAGATGAGGTAAGTAGTACCACCTACTCCTAACCCTTTCTTTCCCTCCGGCCCTTGGCCACAGTGCTGGAAGCGGGGAGAGCTGGGAAGAGAGAAGGTCCCTGGTGGTTGGGGAGGGGGTTGGAAGGAGGGGAAAAAAGGTCCCACCGGCTTGTGGGGGGAGGGGGGGGGAGCTCTGACAGATGGGACCCCTACTCTGAGCCCCTCCTCACACTCACAACCCTCACACACACACTCCTCAGCCTTCTGCCTTGACCCCTCCTCCCCATGCACGTGGCCCTGCCTTGACTCCTGCACCCTCCCCCACAGACACTGCCATCCCCCTGCCCTGAAGGACCTGGGAAATGCCAGGTAAGTCTTCTAGGGTTAACATATGTAAAAACATTTTTTTTTTTACTCTTACTGGTCCCTATCCCCACTTGCCTGCTTATTCACCTGTGGTGTCTTAAAATATATTTAAATTGCAACTTCTCTGGGTCATGAGGTATGTTTTTGTTCTACTTATTTGTACAGTGCCAAGAATAAATGAGTCCTTGATGAGTCATTGGGCATCTTTGGGTGCTCTCAAGAAATAATGATACATGATGTTGTAATTTGTGACAAATAAGCAGCTCTTGTTGTGCAACAGAACAAGATGCAAAGGCAATATGCTCCAAAGGAAAAAATATTTTATTTACACAATTTAGTTACAATAAATACACACTGACATTTGAAGTATGGAATCACATATAAGGAACTTGTACATTATTTTTGTGTTTTCATTTTTACATTCACACTCAGCATATACCACAGAGAGATAGCTAATGCAAATGGAAGGACTTGGTGTAAATCAGGTATATAACACTTTAGGTACGAGAATTAAAATAATGCGTGTAGATGATGCTGTAGAAAGCATGAAGCAGATGAACCCACAGTGGAATCAGTATCATGATACAGTCGCTTCTTGAATTTATATTCTGAACTCCTAATAAACACAAGCTTCATAGTCCAGATTAGAGCAATACATTTTAAATTATAGTTTCAATATACCCAAATATATCCAGCACGTAAAAGTTTATAGGTTAGGAAGGATCACATTCAGTAATAGTAATAGAGGTAGAATTGTGTTGACAGGTGCTCATTACTTCTAAGTGGCAACGATAAAGTACTATTACTATCACTGAATTCAAGAACAGAACTCCTGCGAAAGTGAAGGGTAGGAAAAAGTTAGTAATTAGTCTCTTATCTCTCATATTTCCTAGTACACCACAGATGCTAGAGCATGTCTGGAAACTGCTGTCACTTCTCGAAGGGGAAAGGAGCTGTGAAACAAAATGGTTAAGGTTAAGTAATATCTTCTACACTTCTTCAGAATATGCAATACACCCAAAAGTGTGAAACCTCTAAAAATGTCCCTTCCTTTGCATGGTAGCTATTTATGCACAAACATTTACAACTAACACGTGTAGGAAAGATGCAATATGATTTACTTTCAATTTACAGGCAACCAAAACATTTCATTAGTAAACTAAAATAGAGAAGGATATAGAAAGACAGATACTGCAACTATCACACAAGCAGAAAGCCAAAGTTGCAGACAGAGATGTGAAGAAAATCAAAGAAAAGACAGCAGAAAAGAACATTCTTGCAGGTGAACTAGGAGTGAGGGGAAACAGGAAGGGAACATAGAGAGGGTCTAGGGAACCAAAGTGACTAGGGGTAACTTGGAAAAAATAAAAGTGTTAGAACTTGTTTTAATGGTGCATCTTCTTAAGAGTATGTATTATATGGTCCATTAGAGACAGATGATCAACTGTAAATAAATTTGTTAGCCTTGTCTTTGCTGTATCTGTAAATGAAAATGTGTATTAATTTGAAGGTTTAATGACTGAAAACTCTCATCCTGAAAAGTAGTCCTGCAAAAAATTTTCATTATTGAAAATAAGTAGTTTTATGCAAAGTAAACTTGTCAGACACTAGAAAAATTACTATGCATAATGAAAAGTCTGAATTATGAAATGCATTATAAAAGATAAAAATAGCAATAAAAAGCGTATTTAGAAAATCACTATTAAATTAATCTCAGATATTTTAGACATTATATATTTTAAATAACTGTACAAAGGACTGGTTTTTTTCTGGGGAGGGGAGGATAACATTTAATCTGTAAAAAGTCCTAAAATACTCTAAGCTCAATTAACTGGGATGCTGTTGAATTAAAAATCCTTGATGTAAACCTGTTGAGGAATGTATTAAACATATGCAAAAGACCCTTTTCCATTGAGAGTTGGAAAAAAGTGTCCAACTTGAAAAGTGAGAAAGTAATGCAAGTGCTTAAATGCCAGTGAAATTAGCCTTCCATTAAGTTTTACACAGTGCAAAAGATAATGTATTTCCCATCAAAATAATCGCAGAATGGAAAGTGAAGATTTAAAAAAATACCCTGTAAACCGCAGTGCTAAAGAATAAAACAAATGATCCTTCCCAACCATATTATACCAGAAGATGGTATACATGAGAATCCAATATGAATCAGTGTTTTTGTACACAAGACCTTGCGCTCATGTGGATAATAAGTTAATATGTAGGCAATTTTTATGATAAAATTAACTAGGTTACAAAAAAACCTTACACAAAATCCTTAGGATTTAATACTACCTTAAGATAAAATACTTCTAATATTAAAACTATTGAATTGATTCATATTTAAAGAATCATGCTCAGTAACATTTGCCAATAAATAAATGCCAATTTAAAGGCAACATTAAAATAATAGCCTTACATTATCCTAACGATTTATTCCTCTAAAAATCTAATGGACTTTCTTCAGTCCATCCAGTGCTTTTCCCCTGAACATCTTTTTTTCTCTAATCCCGCAGTGCTGCTAGAAAAATCAAAATAGCTAAAAAGAAAAAAAAGTTACACCTAGAGGACCAAAGCCACAAATCCTAACAGTGAGTATGTGAAGCCAGAAGCATATCCTTGGGGTAGAAACATACATAGAATTTACGCAATGCTAATGGGGAGGACAATACAACATCTACAAGAGTATGGTGCAGCGCAAATCTACAACATATCCAGAAAAGTCAAACTATGGATAACAGCAACATCTACAGCTACTTCTGCTAATTCTAGGAAGTGCCCTCAGTATCTTCTTGGAAGGGGAAAAACTTTTTAAATGGACAAGACTGAAGATACTACATTGTTTAAACATTCAAAAAATTCAGGGCCAAATAAAATGTTCTTATTTATTCCTCAAAGTAATCAGAATTTGTTGCTATAATGTACCTGAAGTAATAAGTGTAGAAATATACAGGCATGCTGAGAATACCTACAGTTTTGTAAAAGTTTTGCAGATTAAATATTTGCAATGGAATCAAATTATGAAAGGAATTACATGCCAAATGAAATTCTGGTAGTTTACTTACTAAAAGGACTTTAAGCAGAGCTCTGAAAAGTAAAAGTGAGTTTTCAGATCCAATCCCAAATGGGAATTAAACCTATTAGCCTGAAGATTTATTTCTGTCCAAGAATTTGTAGATTTGACTAAGGTATTTATAAATATCTTAATCTTTTGTCCAGTTACATGGGGGGAGAGGGAGGGCAAATCAATCATTCTTAGCCCACATGAGCCTGCTAAGTTGAAAAATTATGTCTATAAATTATAAAACATTTTGTAGCAATTATCATTATGAAAATTCTGCCCTGCTCTATTTTTAGTATTTTACCAAGTTCATCAAATAAGTTTATTGGTTTCTTTTCATTATACAAAATGTGACATCCAGACTGCCGGCATTGTAAAAAAAATGTTAATGACCAACTCTATTTGTGTGTTGAACAATAACAAATAAAATAACCCCAATCTCCCAGTCTTGGAAAACAATCTCTTTAGATTGACCTCTCTGTGCTTATACAAGAAAAAAAGAATCCTCCCAGAAACCCAAACCTTGGCCTGACATGAGAATGTGAAGATCTAGTGTAATGTATAAGTATTTCATCTTTAAGGACAGAGGCTTCTTAAAAAATTAAGAACATTCGTCTATAATTTCACACATAATATGGCCAGACCAATCTAGTAGCCAAAATGCGATATGATATAGTAAAATGAACTTAGAAGTGCCACAAGATCAAAACAAGATAACTGGGAAAAAAAAGAAAGAAAATATTTGGCTCCACATAATCACCTATAGTATTTACCTATTAAAATAGCATTACTAAATTTAAGATTCTCTGAAACTTGAACAAATAATACACAGATCAGGATATATGTATTGACTTACTATCATCTTTATAAAAATTTGAAGAGATACACAAAAACACATCAACATTTATGGAACTATGTCCATTAAACTTAGATATGACAACACAAAAAAACTAACAAGTAGCTAAGATGTGGTTGAATTGTAAGTTCTCTAAACAACATCTTTTAATTTTAAAAGTTCCGTATTTACATTGTATATTAAATGCAATTTTTGCATTCTGCATCTTATTTTAAATGCATGATAAAGAAAGAACAAGATAATGGTTGCAACAGATCTTCGAAGAAAATTAACTTAAAATGGTCAGATTTCACAAAGTGCTGCAAGAGAACATGGGAATAACTTGGTCTTCTAATTTTACCTCTATTTCCTTTGCTTTTGTGGGAGGAGTCACAACAAATGGAACCAAACTGTGATGTGAACATTCAAATTGGCCACTGACAGCAAATCCAGTTTAAAATTAGGAGTTTACTACTGACGATGTCTTTTAGTGAAATATTTTAACGCATGCCTAAACATAATGGTTATTTTTACTACTGTACTTTTTTGAAGATCATCCTGTTAAAAAGATAGGTAATATAGAGGATGCATGTATGTACGTAATTGTATCCATATAAACATACATACAGAATACACTCACAGCCAGCATATGATACTCAGCTACTGTGATAAGCAGCTATGGTCACTATCAAATATGTCTGCACTCTACCAATGCACAAGCAATAATCTAAAGTAACTATCTATAAAGAGGGATATATACAATTATTAAACAATGCTTATATCGCTCCAATCTATTTGGTAAGTTTGAGACATTGTTCATGTCTTTGTTTTCAAAGCCACACAATGGTAAGATGGGAAAAAAGTTTTAAAACCCTGTCTAAAAATTCTTAAGCCTTTAGTTACAAAGTGTTGCTCTCCAAGGGACTGATTCAAAACCCATTGAAGTCAGTATGAGACTTTCCATTGACTTCTTTAGGCTTTGGACAGGGCCCCTATTCACAAAAAGCTCATATCCAATAACATCTACTTTTAAAACAGCTGCTGATGTGCCCTCTGCTGGACTGTCTATTGAGCTACTTGTAGTCACGTCCAGCCCATACATACGTCCATAGGTAGACATTCAGATCCATTCATTTTCTGGATATTTGCCCAACCTTCCTTTCACAGGGATGTTCTTTAACAGTGGGGTACATTGCCACATTTAATGGCCCATCTGAGATGTAAGCATTCCTTTTTAACAATAAAACCACAATATCTGTGGGGCTTAGTGCTCTTCCCTCACATCCATGAGTACTAGTGACAGTCAGGCACCATGGAAGTCAGGTGTCATACTAGCCTTCACATACAACCCCACCAATGCATTTCTACCTTTGAAACATCTGCTGCTCCCTGTCTTGGATATTTTCTGAGCTGAGATCAATTGTGCTGAACTGTGCCAAATGTTATGATTTAGAGATACATATACTCATTTTAATATGTGAATATTCTAATCCTCTCACTGTGATATGCTAAAATGCACACTTTGCTAAGATGCCAATGGCTTTAGAAACCACTATTCCTTAAACATTTTTGTTTTCCCATTGTAATAATGTTAATATACCACATTATTCTCACATTATTTCAGTGCAAAAGAAAGCAGTTTTAACTAGGAGACGTTAGGCAGTATTTATTGCTCAATCATTACTTTTTAGTAACTTCTACGTAATTGGAAGTCAGTACAAAAAACTCTGCTATGAGAAAGCCAATTAGAAAGCCTACATGAACTCTGTCACTACTAAATCTTACATACAAGCTAATGTTTACAGCAAGTAATTTGCTTTAAAGTGTTATTCTTCCATGTTCTGGCACTTGTTTAGACCCCATTCATAAGCTCCTACAGATTATGTTAGTGTTTTTTCTGTTTCTGTTACTTGAGAATTCTCAAAACCTATGAAGTTTCCATAAGATGCCCACTTCAAAAAGTAGGTCAGTACTCAAAAATATATCCTAAAAATAAAGACTGAAAAAAAACCCCCCGCCAAATAAAAACTAAGAAAATGCTTAATAAAAACCTGCAATCGGATATCAACAATTGCATTTTGCTAAATTTGTCCAAAATTAACTCAAAACTTGTTCCTTTGGAAATACCATCCAGATGGTTCTAACCCAAAGGAAGTACAATGGATTTTGCCCACTATAAAATGCAATCTTCTTTAATATTTGCACATAATTTTTGGAACTGCCAATTTCACCAGCAGTGCAACAACATCCTCATAATCCCCTCTTCGTGAGGAACACCATGTCACCATTCTAACATCCTTGCAATAATGTTCTTTTTAAATGGATTAGCATTAGTCACAAAATAAATCTTAAAGAAAAGTACTAATAAACGAAGATTAAGAGGAAGCATACTCCACTATAGTGACACAAAGACTCACTATTAGGAGTGTACCATTTTCTGTGTGTCACCCTATTTTTAAAATGAGCTTCACTTTTTCCTTGTATTTTGCAATCCCATTTAAAAAACCATCTAAACTGTAATAAATTACTACTTGGCATAAACTACCCCATTATGCTACTCAAGAGCCTTCATTTTAAACTATGGAGGGAAATGCATCAATGCTATTTCTATAAAATGTTTCATTTCACAAAGGGAGAGGGAAGTGAGTAAAGAGAGAATGTGTGTCAGACTAGAAGATGCAAAAACCAATTGAAAATATTTACAGAAACAGTAACTACAGCTTTCTAGAGTCACCTCCAAAGACTTTCAGATTATCATCACTCAAGCAGACCATGTCTTAATCTATATATACACCTTCCATCTTTTCAGAGGAACAACATACATACTTGTTTTGCTTAAAGTGGTGAGTTCTCAATTAAATACCCTGCATTGAAGATAAGAGCAACCATTATCAAATATTCTTTGCTATGAAGAAACTTTTTAAATTTTTCAGTGTACGTTCTTTTTTTTCAATTCAAGTCACTGCGATCACACAGTACGATCTTCAAGAATAATGTCTACATGCATTGTAAGCATTTTGAAAAAAATCTGTAGTTCCATGGGGTTACAACCGAATGGGAAGAAAGCAAACACAAAACTCCACTTTGCTAGATCCTCTTTAAAGTTCAGCTTATCTTGAGGAAATCCTGTTACTTTCTGTAATTCTACAGAGAAGTTAAAGAAAGACTGTACGCTGAAAAGACTTCAGATCCTGATGATTTTGCCTGTGAGTCTTTTCCCCGTGTAGCTCCACAGTATGCTGATATGAGCATTATCAGCTATGCTCACTCAACTATCAATGCCACGTTAATATGGGACAGATCTATCATATGCCTGTAAAATATTGAAGGAACAGTTAGTTTACATATATTCTGCATTTGGTACGCACGCTTATACTACTGTGTGTGTATGTTGCTTTCATAGGAGACTGATTTAATCTTTTAAAGAGGGCAGAGAATCCCAAGAATAAAGCAATGGCTAAATATTTACCTGTGGAATTTCTGTTGAAATGCTAATGCATGTGCTGGTTCCTTAAATTTCGCTATGGCTTTCCGTTGCTGAGGAAGCATCTGTAAACTCTATGGAAAACAAAAACCAGTTATTTCTCATATCTGATCACTTTCTATAAAGAATAGCTCATTGGCTTTGATTCAAATCTGGACATTTTTCTGTGCACAAATGCTTACTGGCCTGTAAAAGGGAATTAGACCATTAATATTATGGGTGAACCTCTGTGAACTGGAACTCTCTGGTCTGGCAACATGTGTGATCTGGAAGTACCACAGATGTTTCAGGATATGAGTGTACTGGTGGAGAGCTGGCAGTTTGCTCCCCACAGCTGGGCTGCCAGGTGTGACGTGGTGTGGCCAGGAGACTGGTACACTGGGAGCTAGGCTACCTGGTTTAGCAGGGAAGGTGTGAGACAAGGAAACCAGCAGTGCAGTGGGGCTGGTGGCCCACGTGGGGTGGGGGAGCTAGCCGAGGGTAGCCAGTAGCAGGGGTGCCTGATATGACCTCTCCTGGACCAGCAAAATCCCTCATCCAGGACTTGTCAGATTCCGAGGGTGCCAGACCAGGGAGGTCCAAACTGTATTTACATAGCTGAGATGTGAACTGGAGCTCTCTGCTGTTCTCTGTGGAGAGCTTTCAGTCTGAAACCAGGTTAGAAACACATTGGAGCTTTCCAAGAGAAAAGGTAAGAGTCCAAACAAACAATTTTACAGGTGGGAAAATTGAGGCAGAGATGCTTAAGTATCTTGTTGAAGTTTAGGGCCTAATCCTTTAATCTGATCCATACTCATGAACCACCACATCTACAAAGAGCTGCACTAACTTCATCGGGAGAATCCACATGGGCCCGCCTGCTGGGGTCTAGCCATGGGGATCAGATTGAACAGAGACACGCAGTAAGTCAGTGAAAGAACCAGATACAAAATTCAGATCTCTTGATATCAAGCTATATGCTGTAACCACCAGGCCACACTATGACTGGCAGACACATATATAGACTGGCAGATATAATGACAAATTTTAGTAGAAGTACTAAAATACAAAATTACAGTGCTTTGGTAATTTCTATTGGCCATCTGAGACGAAAATAAAAAATTATGAACTAGCATTTACATTATTATAATGGCAAACTTTCACATATAATGCCAGTAGAAGACATCTGAGAAATGTAAAAATATATATTTATACCCAATGGGCATAATAAACTGATTCATGAACACAAATGTGACAAATGTTCAGCATGACTGGAAATTCGTCTGACGACAACCCATGCCACTTTTCCTTCTCCAAAGACCAACACACAACCTATGAAGCTCAGAGTTTTGTTAAAGCTGGGAGAGAGGAGATTTACTAGAAGAGAGTGTATATGACAGAGTGGGCAATAATTTTTGATCAGGGGCAACTTCAGACATTTTTAAATAGCCCCACGCTGCCCCAGAAGGGGCAGGGCTAGGACACTTCCTGCTTCCCCACCCACAGACCCTGCTTGTGCACTTCCCCATTCCCAGACCAAAGTCTATGCCACCCCTCCCTCCCCACCCCCGACAGAACCGCCAGCTGTTCTGAATAGCTGGTGGTTCCTTCTAGGTACCTGTGCTCCTGGTGGTGGAAGGAGACTTCATGTGCTCCCCTATGCTAACCCCAGGTCAATCAGGAGGGGGAGCACATGAAGTCTCTTGGTCCCTGCCCCCACAAGGGAACACTGAGAGTCAACCACCAGCAGCTGGCGGTTGACTAAGTGCTGAGCCTCTTGCAGGGCGGGCGGAGACTACGCACATGCTCCCCCAGCCCCCAAGCCCTGATTGGCCTGGGAGTGTGTAAAGCTTTCCCCCAACCTGCCTCCGTCCTGCAAGGAGTATGCACAGTTCTAAGCAACGCACACTCCTTGCAGGGCGGGAACAGGGCAGCAGGAGAGCTCATGCATTTCCCCTACCCCCACACCAATCAGGGCTTGGGACCAGGGGGAGCGTGCAGAGTCTCCTCCCACAATGTCAGAAGCACATGGTGCTGCTAAGCAAGGTGTACTCCTTGCAAGGCAGGGGCAGGTCAGGAGACTTTGCACACTCCCTGCATCCCCACCCTCCCCTCCTCCCCCAATTGGGCTGGATCAACTCACTTGGCGGGCCCACGGAGGCCCTTTTGCCCACCCCGGTATATGAGTTACCTCTTGAACTTTCACGAGGACTGATAAAGCTGTTGTTAAAAATATTAATCCCATTTTAAGGCCCACCAACAAAAATGTTTCTGGCAATTATTTTTTCAAAATAAGAGCAAGTCTACAATGAAATATAAGCCCAAGGTTCAAACTCAGTCTCAAGCCTCACCCCATCCCCCAACACACAAATTGCACTAATTCAGGGCTTGGATCCCGCATTTGAGGACTCCGTGGGGGCAGAGGGTCCAAGCTGAATCAATCTGGAAGCCAGGTTCAAGTCTTATTGTTCTGTAACGTAGACACAGCCCCACTAGACACAGACACTGGAAGTCCACAAAAAGAATCCCACAATTCCGAAAGATTTTCTTTGTCCTCAGGATAATCAAGGTTTCACCATGAAAAGAGCAATAAAGCAGCCCCATTTTTGGGAAGGTACTGGAACATCTCAGATATGCATGTCTGACACAGGAGTGCCAGGCTGGGAGTCATGGTTCAACAATTCCAAACTTGAGTACAAACTAGTGTAGTGCTCAACCCTAGGTTAATAAATGCAAGGTCTGCTAACTGAAGTATTACTAGCCCTGGGCTTATGCCAAAGTACAGACACATCTTCACTTTGAAGTATTCCAACTATAAATGCTTGAATATCATTTTACACAAAACAACTTCAAGACATGCATAATCTAAACCAGAATCAACACATGATTTCGCTACTGTAACATGTTTCTGAGACTGTCATTGCATCACATCATCATGTCTAAGGGCAGGTCATAATGGCACTGCAAAAAGTAAGGTGTATTCTTAACACAGGTTAGGTGACATACAGTAGTGAAACTCAGGTTCAAACTGCTAGCGCCA
The DNA here is from genome assembly GCF_049634645.1 of Pelodiscus sinensis. Taxonomy (NCBI): domain Eukaryota; kingdom Metazoa; phylum Chordata; order Testudines; family Trionychidae; genus Pelodiscus; species Pelodiscus sinensis. Next base: position 241,136,571 of record NC_134712.1, read on the forward strand.
CACAGTCGAGTTTTACCCGGACACTCCGGTTTTTGGCTTCTATGTCCAGGAGCCATTTAAGATGCCTAGTTTTGAACCAGAAAGTCCAGGCAAAAAGGGGTCCTGGCTACCCTAAATGGAACCTTAACCAAAAGTTACTGCAGGCAGGAAGAGATGCTGGGTCATAATTCTGTATCAGTCCCTGTTCAGCCAGCCAGGGTTTCTCCTGCCTACAGGCAGGCTTCCAGTAAGTAACAAGAGTTATGCCTGGGGAGTGGGGGCAGGGGGGGGGAAGGGGAAAGAAGAGGAGGAAGAGAAGCGAGTGATGGGGGCAGGGCCTCGGGGGAAGAGGCAGAACAGGGATGGGACCAGGATGGTTATGGTAGTAGACAGTATGGGGCAGGGCTTTTAAGCAACAAGTTATTAGCAGCTGGAGTGGTGGCAACCTTGGATGGTGGGCATAATAGACCAGAGAAGGCTGCATCCCCCTCTGGCATAACTACAGCTGTCCAACACTGGTTTGGTGGATTTGGTGAGGAAGTTTTGGCTTATTATGACCTATACTGGTTCTGGTTTGGCCAAGGAGGTAGTACGTGATATGCAGCTTCTTGGGTTCATCAGTAGTCTCTCTGGACTTCAGGGAGATTACTGATGAACCTGGGAAGTGAAGTAGCACATACTGCCTCCAAAACCACCCGAGAGCCCACAGGGGGCATATCAAAAGCTCAGGTTCTTCTCACAGAAGAAAGGAAACAACAGGTTTTCCTACAGCCCAGTTAGTGGGGCACCATCTGGCCTAAGGTTCAGCAGGCTGAGGTGGGAATGGACAACTCAGGGCTACTCCAGCTGAGGGCAGGACGACTCAGGGCTCCTTTGGGTGATGGGAGCTCCTGCTATGGGGCAGAGGGGTCAGTGCTACAGCCCCATGGGGTGTGTGAATATGGAAGGGGTGGAACTAGCCTCCCCAAAATGGGTCTCTACTTACACCGGCCATGCAACCCTAGTTAAAACAGGAATAAAGTCACAGCAATCTACCTTTTAACTGATTAACTGTTGAGTTCTCCTCCAGACTACCCTATAGGGTTTAACTCAAGCTGCTTGGAGCTGCCAGGTCTTCACTTCTGTTTTAACTTGATTTTGCTAATGCATGTTAGCAAACCTGAGTTAAGCACATACTTTATTGGGGGAGTAGCAGTATGGACATCCTTAAGATTATATTGCAGGCTGTTTTACCTTTTTTAGGTTTCTGTAAAACACTTGTCACCATTTTTATTTTGTATTACAAAGACGCAACAAGGAAAGACTGTATGCCCCTTTTTTGTGCATTTTATTCAGTCTGTTGCGCAGCAAAATTCTGTAATCACAGAATTACTACCAGACTAGAATTTGCAGTTCACACTACTTAATGAAACATCTCTTAAACAGATCTTTCCTGCATCTAGAACCATGGAAACACCCTTCCCTCCTTAGAATGAGGTGACAAAACCACACATGTTGCCTGCATGGCTCTGAATTGCTGCTGCCTCCATTAGGGATGTAAGCGACTAGGCTTGTCGGGTAGTCACGTCAATACTCGACTAGTCACTTCCCCCCCAAGGAGGGGGGAGCTGGAGCTGGTACAGGGGGGGAACTGGCTTAAAAGCTGGTTGTCCCCCCAGCACAGTCTCCGACAAGGGCAGGGGAGACAGAGGCTCAGTGGGGGATTGGATGTGGGCCGGTAATCAACTGTCCTGGCTCACACCCCATCCCAGACTCCGCACCTCTGCCCTTTAAATGTAGTAAGAACTGCGAGGCTCTTAGTAAATTTAAAAGGCAGCGGCACAGCAGGGTTAGCTCTAGGGATATGAATGGCTGTTTGAGTAGTCAACACACTAGTCGACTAGTTGTTTGCTCCCACTCTCCCCCCCCCCACCTTGCAAGGGGGGGGGAAGGAAGAGGTGCTTCAGGCTCCATGTGATGCTTCTGTTTTGAAACACCGTGTACAGCCCGGGGCCAACTGGGGAGTCTCCAGGCTACACGTGGCATTTCAAAACGGCAGCACTGTGTGGAGCCCAGGGTCAGCGGGGGAGTTCCCAGCTGACCCTGGGCTCCACACAGCACTACCGCTTTGAAACGCTTTGGGGAGCACGAGGGCAGTGGGGGACTGCCTCACAGCCCCCATGCTCTCCTCAGCGCTTTTGTCTTTGAAGTGTAGCAACAGCCCTGGGCCACTTCAACGCTTCAAAGGCGGAGGTGCCCTTATTGACTAATCGAATAGTCAATGTAAATTGCATCGACTATTCAATTAGTCAATCGAAATTTAACATTAACGCCTGGGGTGGCAGCCCAGCTCCTAATATATTTTAATTACAGAGCCACAGCCAGGGTAGTGAGCATCCCTCACCCCCCATCAACTAATCAACTAGTGCATGGAAATTCCATCGACTACTTGATTAGCTGATTATCTGCATTTTAACATCCTTTGCCTCCATACTTGAGCTCAAATAATGCTGTCTGTGCTCCTGTATGATAGGTGCAAGGGGCTCTCCAGCTATCTCTGCTGCTCAAGGACTTCTGTGGTCAATGCCATGTAATGGGTACTTGCACATTAACTTCCTCCCTTTGCTCTAAATTAAAGTAGCATGATCTAAAGTTTCAGGAAAAAGAACTACATTTGTTGCTTCAGACCATTTCAGTGACCTAAGTAGAAATTTGATGCTCTTTTACAAAACAGAAGTTAAAAATATATATATTTAAATAGCCTTCAAACCCCCCAATTTTCCAGAATATTTGAAAATGGGGGAGCAAACAGCATTTTTCATGGGGGTTTCTAGATAAAATTATTGCTTTTTCTTCTCACTGTTCATTACCAGTTCAAAAGAGCTGCAACTTTATAGCAGATGAGGGCAGTGTATTCTGCCCAGAATAAATTCATTCTTTAAATTCTTCATATTCCTTCACTTAGCAAGGGATGCCAGAGTTTTATGCTAGTGTGAGCTTCACTGTTTCGCTCAGTGAAGAACTCCAAGGCAGTATAATGAGTTTCCCCTACTTTAACTGGCTGCTAAATACATTAAACTTTTTAATTTTTTTCTCAAAATATTGGAATTCCCCACTGCTAAATGGATCTTAAACTATTTTACCATTTAAGGCAAAGAAGATAGTATTAAGGCACCAATGGCCCAGTTGCAGAGGTAAGGGGTGCAAACATGGAATGGCAAAAAAATGAGCAACTTCAGCATGAAAGAAGTGCATGTTGGCATGTGGTCACACTCATTTGTGCTAAAAATCAAACCCATAAAAACAAAGTGCCTTGCATGTAGAATAGTGATAGAAATGTAGCCGTGTTAGTCTGGTGTAGCTGAAACAAAAAATAGGACTATGTAGCACTTTAAAGACTAACAAGATGGTTTATTAGGTGATGAGCTTTCGTGGGCCAGACCCACTTCCTCAGATCAAATAGTAGAAGAAAATTGCCACAACCATATATACCAAAGGATGCAATTAAAAAAAAAAACCACACATATGAAAAGGACAAATCAAATTTCAGAACAGAAGGGGAATGGGGGGGGGGGAGGTAAATGTCTGTGAGCTAATGATATTAGAGGTGATAATTGGGGAAGCTATCTTTGTTGTAATGGGTAAGATAACACTGGTCTACAATTTTTTAGCAGTTGTCTGCTTCAGAGATAAAATGTGCTATTTATTATGTATTTTGATGTGCTGAATTCAAATATGACAATTAAAACAACTGATTGGCTACTGTTTCCAAGATATTTAAGTTTTTACATTTTACGTCTATGTACATTGTGTAGATAGTAGAGTTTTAATTATAAATTGTAAACCTAGGTCTTTTCATGTGTTTATGGTTGCTTTACATGATACTATTTCACCTGTCCTGTTTATGTAACACTTTAAAAATCAGCAACAGGGTTATATAAATAAAATGTATTATGAAACAAGAGGCAAAAAACTATTATGTACATAGTTTAGTCCTATTCAGTGTCTACTCGGCGCTTCTTGGCTTGTCTCTTGTATTCATTAAATGGAGCATCTCTTGTCACTGTCCAGCAATAGTCTGCAAGCATTGATGGATTCCTTTTGCCCTGATAGCGTTTCTCCATTGTTGCAATGTCCTGGTGAAATCACTCGCCGTGCTTGTCGCTTACTGCTTCGCAGTTCGGTGGAAAAAAATCTAGATGAGAGTGCAAAAAATGTATCTTTAGTGACATGTTGCAACCAAGGCTTTTGTATGCCTTGAGGAGGTTTTCCACCAACAACCTGTAGTTGTCTGCCTTGTTGTTTCCGAGAAAATGTATTGCCACTAATTGAAAGGCTTTCCATGCCGTCTTTTCCTTGCCACGCAGTGCATGGTCAAATGCATCATCTCGAAGACGTTCATGAATCTGAGGACCAACAAATACACCTTCCTTTATCTTAGCTTCACTTAACCTTGGAAATTTTCCACGGAGGTACTTGAAAGCTGCTTGTGTTTTGTCCGTGGCCTTGACAAAGTTCTTCTTCAGACCCAGCTTGATGTGTAAGGGTGGTAACAAAATCTTCCTTTATTCAACAAGTGGTGGATGCTGAACTCTTTTCCTCCCAGGCTCCAATGACTGTTGGAGTGGCCAATCTATCTTGATGTAGTGGGAATCTCTTGCACAACTATCCCATTCGCAGAGAAAACAGCAGTACTTTGTGTATCCAAAAGCGACGAGGAGTCCTGTGGCACCTTATAGACTAACCGAAGTGTAGGAGCATAAGCTTTCGTGGGCAAAGACCCACTTCGTCAGATGCATGTAGTGGAAATTTCCAGAGGCAGGAATAAATATGCAGGCCAGGATCAGGCTGGAGATGATGAGGTGATCCAATCAAGGAGGATGAGGCCCACTTCTAGCAGCTGATCTGGAGGTGTGAATTCCAAGGGAACAGAAGCTGCTTTTGTAGTTAGCAAGCCATTCACAGTCTTTGTTTAATCCAGAGTTGATTGTGTCAAACTTAAAGATGAACTGTAGCTCAGCAGTTTCTCTTTGAAGTCTGGTCCTGAAGTTTTTTTGCTGCAGGATGGCTACTTTTAGATCTGCAATTGTGTGTCCAGGAAGATTGAAGTGTTCCCCTACAGGTTTTTGTATGTTGCCATTCCTAATATCAGATTTGTGTCCATTGATTCTTTTACGTAGGGACTGTCCTGTTTGGCCGATGTATATAGCAGTGGGGCATTGTTGGCACATGATGGCATATATTACGTTGGTGGATGTGCAGGAGAATGTACCAGTGACAGTATGGCTGATCTGGTTAGGTCCTGTGATGGTGTTGCTGGTGTAAATATGTGGGCAGAGTTGGCACCGAGGTTTGTTGCAAGGATTGGTTCCTGAGTTCGAGTTATTATGGTGCGGTGTGTAGTTGCTGGTGAGAATATGCTTCAGGTTGGCGGGTTGTCTGTGGGCAAGGACCGGCCTACCTCCCAAGGCCTGTGAAAGCGAGGGATCATTGTCCAGGATGGGTTGAAGATCACTAATGATGCGTTGGAGAGGTTTTAGCTGGGGACTGTAGGTGATGGCCAGTGGCGTTCTGTTGGTTTCTTTCTTGGGCTTGTCCCGTAGCAGGAGGCTTCTGGGTACACGTTTGTGTATCCAGTCTGCAGACGATGCAAGAGAGCAACAACCTTCAAATCGCCACAAAGCTGCCACTGATGTTGGTCATAGTTTATGCACCTCAAAAGTTGTTTAATGTTGTCATAGGTTTCCTTCATATGGACTGCATGACCAACTGGAATTGATGGCAAAACATTGCCATTATGCAAGTAAACAGCTTTAAGACTCGTCTTCGATGAATCAATGAACAGTCTCCACTCATCTGGATCGTGAACGATGTTGAGGGCTGCCATCACACCATCGATGTTGTTGCAGGCTACAAGATCACCTTCCATGAAGAACGGGACAAGATCCTTTTGATGGTCACGGAACATGGAAACCCTAACATCACCTGCCAGGAGATTCCACTGCTATAGTCTGGAGCCCAACAGCTCTGCCTTACTCTTGGGTAGTTCCAAATCCCTGACAAGGTCATTCAGTTCACCTTGTGTTATGAGGTGCGGTTCAGAGGAGGAGGATGGGAAAAAGTGTTGGACCTGTGACATTGATGGTTCAGGACCAGAAGTTTCATCCTCTTCCTCTTCCGACTCAAGTGAGAATGATACTGGTGCATCAGGAACCGGCAGTCCTTCTCTGTGGGGTACTGGGCATATAGCTGATGGAATGTTTGGATAATGCACAGTCCACTTTTTTCTTCTTGGACACACCTTTCACAACTGGAGGCACCATGCAGAAGTAACAATTGCTGGTATGATCTGTTAGCTCTCTCCAAATCATTGGCACTGCAAAAGGCATAGATTTCCTTTTCCTGTTCAACCACTGGCGAACATTTGTTGCACAAGTGTTGCAGCATATGTGTGGGGCCCACCTCTTGTCCTGATCTCCAATTTTGCAGCCAAAATAAAGGTGATAGGCTTTCTTAACCATAGTGGTTATACTGCACTTGTGATGCAAAAGTCACTTCACTACAAACATAGCAGAAGTTATCTGTACTGTTCACACAAGTACGAGGCATCTCTGCTCACTTTGACTAAACAGAAATGTGTCCCTTTGCAAAATCAAACTGACAAATAAGAGAGCACGATGCTGCATGATTTCTAGAGCTGATATAGGGCAATTTGTTCAGCAGAGCGACGTAAGCTTCGTTATGATTGCATCATCCATGACTTCTAGCAATAACATGATGTAATTCATATAATGTATGACGCAATACCAGCTTCAGATTGCATCATTCATTGTTTTGCCTAAAAAGCAAGTACTGTCCAAACCCAGTCATAGATTTATTCATAGATCTAGTCAAAGATGTATTTTAGTCATTTCTGGTTTAAATTGAGATCCCTTCCCTTTATAACTCACTTATCCTCCGCCACTCGCAAGTCAAGGGTTGTATATACTGACCCATTAGCATATCTTGAAAACTAGAGCCAATCAACAATTTTAAGCATCATTTTTGTTCTCAGTGACCCAGAATTAGTAAAGTTTGACTACATTTATTTCAGAAACATTTTGGCTGGAGAGCAGTTAATGTCTTTGTTTAAATTTAGGCATAAAGTGTCGAATTTAAGCATGAATGACAGTTCAGAGGATTCTCATTAAAGTGTAGTCTTAAAAGGTCTTTGAAGCAGGATGCAGGTAATCAAGTCGTTGAGACAATGTCCTTTCTGGTTGAAATGGCAAGAAACTTTTTTCTTTGTGATCCTGTCTAATATCTGTTTTGTGGGCATTGATTCTTTGGCGAAGTGTCTGAGACGTTTGTCCAATGTACATAGAGGACGGACACTTTCGGCACATGATAGCATAAATTATATTTCTGGATGAGCAGGAATGTGTGTTCTTGATCTTATAACTCACTTGGTTAGGTCCAATAATGGTATCAGCAGAGTGAATATGTGGACAAAGCTGGCAACAGGGTTTGTTGCAAGGGAAGGTACCAGGGTTGATATTAGTGTGGTATGTCTTGTGGCTGTTGGTAAGAATCATGTGCTATGTACATTGGACAAATGTCTTAGACACTTCGCCAAAGAATCAATGCCCACAAAACAGATATTAGACAGGATCACAAAGAAAAAAAAACAGTTTCTTGCCATTTCAACCAGAAAGGACATTGTCTCAACGACTTGATTACCTGCATCCTGCTTCAAAGACCTTTTAAGACTACACTTGAAAGAGAATCCTCTGAACTGTCATTCATGCTTAAATTTGACACTTTACACCTAAGTTTAAACAAAGACATTAATTACCTTCCCCTTTACAAAGATAGCTTCCCCAATTATCACCTCTAATATCATTAGCTCACAAACATTTACCTTCCCCCTCCCCCCACTGTTCTGAAATTTGATTTGTCCTTTTCATATGTGTTCATTTTTTAAAATTGTATCCTTTGGTATATATGGTTGTGACAATTTTCTTCCACTATTTGATCTGAGGAAGTGGGTCTGGCCCACGAAAGCTCATCACCTAATAAACCATCTTGTTAGTCCTGTTTTTTGTTCCATAAAAACAAAGATGAACATAGCCATATATGTGGGACTCCTGAAGCACACAAACTGGGAAATGGTGAAAAGCAAAGTTAAAGGTGACTGAGAATCATGGCTTGACTCTCTCTGACCCTAGGGTAAAACAATTCTATTTTCATGACTACTTTCATTTTATCTTAAGGCAGGAAGAAGGCAGGTGTGCAATGGATTACATATTACACCAGTAGAATCAAGGTAGCTCTGCTTCACAAACTTCCTCAGAATGGCAAGCATATCTGTTCCATCACCATTTGTGATGTCCCATAAGTGGTACAGGGAAAAATGTAACTCAAGACCCAAAAATTCTGTGACAATCCCCAAAAAAGAAAAAAAAATCTGTCCACTAAAAAGATTCCATATGTTGTTAACATACAGGATTCAACCATAACCCATAAGCATAACTATGGCAACAGTCCCAAATTCATATATGTTAGAGGAGGGGCCATGACATTTGGAAACACTATGAATCTCCAAGTTCTTCTTCTCACGCCTTTTACTCTACCTCTGTCCCAGAATTGGAGTGTAAACTTACATGAATGTTTCCACTTAGGATTTTGGGTCAGTTAATTCATACGATATGCATGAGGCACAAATGTTTGAACTTAACTGAGTGTTTAGGGCATGTTTAAAGACTTGTTTTGATTATTACAACAGAAAACTACACTGGCGCTAGTGAAGTCAGACTGTTACTTTAATTTTGTTTTATATTTAGGTAACTTCCGTAAGGAACAGTAATATAAAAATAATTGTACTCTTATACAGAAAAACATTCACTTTAACCTGAAAATATTCATGTTTCTACATACAGTGTATGTATATATCACAAACATTAAACATTCTTCACAAGGATACAATGTTCCTATCATACACTACAGCAGTTTTATTCATACTGTATATCATGTACAATCTTTAAAAACAGCAGTCTAATAAAATCCTAAGTTTTTCAGCTGTTATACAACAAAATTAAATCACAAACATGACATTAACGTGAAAATTACATTTTGTACTCTTTGATTGTGGGAAAGCATGAAAAAGTTTCGTACCAAAAAATAGGGAAAATAACTCAATTACAGGGCCTAAACAGGCTCTTCAGGTTGGACAGTCTTAAAAAATAGCAATAGGCATGATAATTTCAGTATTTTTAGGAGTTGTCCATATATACACCTGACACTTTCTTCTGCCTGTACAGAATATAAAGTAACTATACGCAGTGAGAAAAATGGAAGTGTATAAGCTAACATGTTTTTGAAAAGATCTGAAAATGGATCACATTTGCTACAAATATTTTTCTAAATTATCAGAGGAATTACAGTATATTTGTAATAAAAAACTTCAGCATAAATTCAACAAGCTAGTGGACAGCACTGAGAGCTCCTTGAAGCCCAAGCTAAAACTGTTACTAACAAATCTTGATGACCCTAATTCCATTGAGATCATGCTAGCATTGTAAATTATACTCAATATAGGGCCATTTTAATTCACACAGCAATGAATAAGGGACCTTATTATAAATGAGAATCAAACCCAGTGAGAAATACATGAGATTGTTAATTTTTTCCGTTCCCTCCCCCTTTAATCTATGACATCCCTACTCAATTTTCTCTGTGGTCTACCCTCATTTTCTCTTTCTTTCAATCCCCTGCAATAGTATGATGCCATTCGGTCAGAACCACATACCTGAACAACAGTTATTTCCTTACAGTGGTACCAATATTATGAAACTCACACTGTTCCTTACAGATTCTCACTGCAGCTGGGAACAAGGAACAAAATAGCATGGTACAAGCACAGGTATTACCAATAGGAGTGATTCATCTATTGGAAATGCAGTATCAAATAATAAAGTTGGATACAAGTTGAGGGTCAAAGTGTGAAGGACATACTGCCATATATAAAATGGATTTGCTGACAAAGAACTCCTAAAATTTCACCTTTGATGGGGGCGGGGGTGAGAGAGAGAGAGAGAGAGAGAGAGTGTGAGTGTGAGAGAAACCTTTATTCCCTTTAAAGAAATGCTGAGAAAATGTTGTTACTTTCAACTAGTTGGCACAAACTTATTTTTTATCCATGCGGTACACGATTACTGACAAATGATTGTCTGTAGTGTTTTTGCCTCCATAATTCTCTCACGTTAATTTCTATCACACAATCTGTGTAATGTGAATAATTATGACAGTCAGTAGTCCAGAGTATTTGGAGTGCATTATCCAGTCAGTGTTCAGCCAAAATTCACTGTAGGTCTGAAAAGATTAATAAAAATTCACAGTTCCATGAGGTTCCTGTGGTAATCTCATAATACATCTCCCAAGACAGTTATTATAGCAAAGAAAGGCAAATATTAACTATTTTATTACCAAGATTCAGTATCTGTTAAGTGGAACACAAATATCCACATAAGTTGTGACTTTTGTGGTTTACAGAGAAACATATTTACTGCAACTATTTCAAAGTAAATCTTCACAAGGACACAATCAATGCTGATGGAGATGAAAACTGACTTAATCTTACTGAACATTTTATTGAAACATTACTCCCAAGTGACCAGCACTGTGTCCAAAAGGCAAAGAAAAGTCTTCAAACTGGGCCTATTACCTACAATTTTGACACCCATTGATTCCCTTCAGAGCAGTATCCTCCATCATTGCCAGTGTTGCTTATACCAAAGGCATCATGGGGAGCAAAGTACCAATCAGAATTCCAAGACAAAGGGGAACAGAGAATGAGCGTTGTAAGCAGAAAAAGGAAACAAGAAAATAATGCATCTCCATATCACTCTTTCCCCCTTTCCTGTAGGCCTGGTGTCTGCATTATGTAGGACAAGCACTTCACATGCCAGGTTGAACGAGTCCCGCTGTACACACTAATCTGTATAATTTCTACAGATATAGTACATACACTCAGATCCATCGACAAGGGGAGGAAAAGGGGCAACTGTCTCAGCTCTTGGCGACTACCACAATAGCACTCTGTGGTAGGGGGCAGTACTGGGTAGTAGCAGAAACATAGAAGATGAAGGGTGAGAGAGAACACACTGTAGGAAAGCATTTCCAAGCATGGGAAGACTGAGCAGGGGAGAATGGGAAACAATGAAGAGGACAGCACCAAAATGGGAGTTTATGGAAATAAAAGAAAGGAGGAGATAACAGTGACTAAGGAGAGAAAAAAGAAAGACAAAAGAAAGCTGAAAAAAATGGACAGAAGGGATGGAGAGAACTGGAGAGAAAATGTGTGTGTGTGTGGGGGGGGGGGGAAGAGAATGAAAAACTACTTAAAAATACATCTGAAGGAAAATGAGTCAGGGAGAAACACACCAAAAAGCTCATTAGAGTGAAACAACAGGCAAAGACAGGCAGCAGCTGTCTCAGGGCAAGACATGGGCAATCCAGGGGACCAGATGCAGATCCTCTATGCTATATGAGATCTCTCACTAAGGCTACATCTGTGTTATTACAGGATCAATGCTCTGAGAGCAATCCATCAGCAACTGATTTAGCACGTCTACTGAAGACATGCCAAAATGACCGCAGATGGCTCTATGGTCAACCCTGTTACTCTACGGATGAGAACAACAGAAGTTGACAGAAGAGTTTCTCCCGCTGACCACCCAGTAACTTGGCCTAACGTACGGTGATTCTAGCTATACTAGTCATATAGCTGGAATTGCGTACCTTGGGTCAACTATCTGCAGTAGTGTAGATGTAGCCTAAGAAAGGTAGGAGAGCCACTACTTTAAAGACTTCCAGCCACCTAGCAGGATCTTCAACATGTCCAAATTTTGAAGGTTGGTCGATGTTAAAACTTAGAAACACTGTCAGGTTAAGTTTAATATTACATTTCCACTGTAAACATCAAGTTTTATGTTTTACTGTGTAAGTGATCGTGTTCTTTACAAACAGATTAAACGTTACATGCAAAGTTTCATGCTGACTCTCCTTTTTCTTTAGGAGTTTGAATTACATAAGCAAAAATTTTACGTAATGCAACAAAAATGGCACTCTTGTCCCCATTTAATTAATAACTTATTCCATTGTTCCACATCAAAGTTAAGAGGTTTAACTTCATAATACAATTCTTTAACGTGCTGTTGAAAGTAAGCATTTGCAGATTGACACTTTATTCTATTCTATGTGCTTGCAAGGAGTTGCTACCTTACTGAAAAATAATAAAAAACGAACTTGGAAATTTATACAAGTAATTCTTACAAGTAATTTTAAGGAAAGCTGAACCTTCAAATAAAAAAAATGCCCAAAAATGTATGCTACAGTAATTCTACTCCTGTCAGAAAAAAAATATTTATAATTTTAAATATAAATTTCTTTGTATCTGAATTTCCTGTTTAAGAATTCCACTGGAAAAAATACAGATTGCAGAAAATTTGCAACTTCATATTTGCAAAGTAAGTAAAAACTGGGGTTCTTTCATTTGTCTAACATCCCTAAGAGGAAAGCAAAGAGACTTCTGTAAGGCATGCAGAACAATTGGAACACTAAGTTTCAAACATTTAGGAACAGAATATTTTAATTGGAGCAGTCTAATAAGTGTATCTGAAAACAATATCCTAAATAACTCCCCCATGCTCCTTTCCCAAAAATATGATTTAGCAAACCTACTGGGTGCCAGCTTATCTAGTTTGTATTGTACTGACTTGGTACGGTCTATCACAATGATAAAAGTACATTACTAAGTTATCACAACTCAGAAGCTAGCAAACTCTTCAGTACAAGAGGGAACCTTTTCAAACCTAAACACACAGTATTATATAGATATAATTTTTGTCAGTAAAACTCTTTGCAAGATTGGTATATACCATCATCCCATTTTTACAGATAAGAATGCAATCATAGAAATCAAGTGCCACACATCTGATGAGTAGTTTTTGCAAATGAGCTCCAGTCTCCTAGACGGTATCCACTGGACTAGATGAGGAGCTGCAAAAGCTTCTGCTTCTCACTTCCTCCTTAGTGGTGTCTGTACTATGATTATTATACTAGATGCTGTTCTAAAAATTTACTTTCTGAACATCACCTTATTATCCAGATTAGAAAAAGACTTTCAAAATACTTTCAAATTTATCACTTGTTCTTGCATACTCAATAACAGAGGGTGTTTAGGTGTACACTAAGGCAAACTACAGCAAACATTTGAAAAATCAGACTGATGAAGTAGTTGATAAAATAATTAGTATAATCAGATCAAGAGGAGCAAACCCTGTTCCTGTGTCACTTGTCACAGAATATGGCAGTTTAACAAGAAAAATCGTGCTTAGCTCACTGAAGGGATGAAATACTTAAGAGTACAATCAACCAATGTCAGTGAAAAAGGAAAATGGGGATACATCCCACCAGCTGCACTTCGCAAGTCCTCCTGTGTCATTTGCTGCTCTCTTTCCTTGCCTGAACAATCTTCAGCCCTTTTACTAATACATACAATCCCCGGGTTACATACAAGATAGGGACTATAGGTTTGTTCTTAAGTTGAATTTGTATGTAAGTCGGAACTGGCTCCAGATTCAGCCACTGCTGAAACTGATCAGCGGCTGACTACAGGAAGCCCTAGGCAGAGTTGCTCTGCCCCCTGCTTCCTGGAATCAGCCGCTGATCAGTTTCAACAGCGGTTGAATCTGGACTCCTGGGACAGAACAGCTGGGGCGCTGCCGGGTAGGTCCCCGCAGGACCAACCCAGCAGCACCCCAGCTGCTCTACCCCAGGCGTCCCGTAACAAAAGCCTGGTCTGCTGGGGGGGGGGGGGGGGGGCGGCGGCGCACTAGCTGCGCCCCCTCCCCCCAGCAGACCAGGGAGACCTGAACAAAGCCGCAGAGGCGCAGAGGTCCCCCCGCCTCTGCGGCTTTGCTCAGGTCTCCCTGCTGTGCTGGGGGGGACTCCACCCCAGCACAGCAGGGAGACCAGAGCAAAGCCGCAGAAGGACCCCACCGCCTGTGCGGCTTTGCTCTTGTCTCCCTGCTGTCCCCCCCAGCACAGCAGGGAGACAAGAGCAAAGCCGCAGAGGGACCCCACCGCCTCTGCGGCTTTGCTCTGGGGCAGAGGAGCAAAGCCGCACGGGCAGCGGGGTTCCGCCGCCTGTGCGGCTTTGCTCGGGTCTCCCTGCTGTGCTGGGGGGGACGCCCCCCCAGCACAGCAGGGAGACAGGAGCAAAGCCGCAGAGGCGGGGGACCCCGCCACCTGTGCGGCTTTGCTCGGGTCTCCCTGCTGTGCTGGGGAGTCCCCACCAGCACACCAGGGAGACCCAGAGCAGCTTTTCTCGCCCCGGAGGACGCCGTGGCAGGACCGCTGCGCTCTGGGCGGTCCCGCCGCCCGCGAGCTCTGGGGCGAGAAAAGCCCCGTTCGTAAGTGCGGATCCGACATAAGTCGGATCCGCGTAAGTCGGGCACTGCCTGTAACTCACAACAATGTTAGGTGTTTCTCTTTCAACTACTGCAGGACATTCTCCCATTGCTTTAGGCTCCAGCTTCTTGTCACAATCAATTGAAGGGAGGAAAAAAGAAGAATCTGAATTTAGGTACGGAACAATTTTGCACAATAACTACTGATGTATCATTCCACAAACCTAACTGAGATGCCCAAAGCCAAAAACTGATTAAGCAGTAAGTTTACAGCCCCTCTTCCTTTAACACTGAAATTATTTTGAGCAAGCTGCCTCCATAATTTAAATAGGGCAATAAAAGGAGACTGACTAGAGACAGAATCTTGATAGAGGGTACATTAATTAGCCAGGGAAATCTATACTCCAGCAAATAGAATTAGAAAGAATTACAAAATAATCTTATGGCATGTGATTTACCTTTAAAGTGAGACTGTAAATTCTGTTGACAAAAAGGTTTGGCAATTCTATCACAGCTTGTCCATGATTTTTAAGCTGCTGTATTGTGCATTTGCACTGAGAAACATCCATTTTAAAAAATGTATAAATTATTTTTGATATTACTTATTGGTGTGGAGGTCAAAGTGCCATTTTCAAGATAGGACTAATATGGAAAAGGACTAATATGGAAAAACAATGTTCATTTCAGCTGCAAATATGCAATATTGTGGCAATGAAATGTTACAGAGAAAATTGTATCCACTTACATCAGGTCTAACTTTGCCTCCAAGTGCTTGATTTGTTCAAGTTCCTTAGGAAATATTGTGAGTTGTATTTCCACACCAATTACAGTTTCAATAATTGCAATCAGAACTTTTTCCAATGTTAGTTCTAGCTACAAAATATTACTTATTGTCAAGGCAACTAAACATGATACACGAGGACAATATTTGGTCCTGCCATGAAGGCAGGTTTCTCTCAAGATCCCTTCCAGTCCTAATATGCTATGACTCTAATTAAGGACTTTAAAAATGTAATTTTATTAGACAGAATATAGATTTTATTGGTTAATTAAATTCATTATACCAAGGCTGATTTGTGCCCATTTACAACGTGGTCTAAATTTGTCCTGGTCCAAATATTTTTGAAAGGTAAACAAAAACCTCTCAAGCTAAAACAGTCTTCCTTTTATTTTCTGTCATGTTACATTGTATATACAATAGTGTACATGACCACTAACTGTATAAAAGCTAACGGGGCATACTGAAGATGAACTGGCAACATAAAACTAAAGACTGCCAAACAAAAGCATAATTTAGCAAAACAGATCTAATTTCTTTTACTAAAAATTAAAGAGTGTTAGATCTTAAAAAAAACATGTTAGTGAAAGGATCTTAATTCAAACCAAACAGCTTGAACAAAAATTAACATTTGCTGTACCTAATTTAGCACTATAGTAAAAATGATGCAAGATTGTTTCAAACTAGCATTTTTCAGGTTTGTTTTGGTTTTTTTTAACATTAGCTGAAAAATCACTCAACATATAGTTCAGCATGATATTAAATGCTGACACTTTCAACCTTACAATCAGGATATTACCCACAAAAGCTCATGATATGATATATTATATTTGTTAGTCTTTAAGGTGCCACAGGACTGCTCATTGTAAGACAATAAGTGGTTCATAAAACACAGTTGTAGGCTTCCTTTCGATCAAAAAATAATTATTCTAGTGAGGACAAAAATAAACTAGGTCAATATTTAAACTAAACTCTTTGGCATATGCAATACCATAGCTTTAAACAGCTATTCCAAACTCTCTTACAGACAGGAAATATGAAGCATTTTAGTTTTAACTATTTGTTTTACCTTAAAAAAAAGTACTTTGTGAGGACTGTTCAATTCACCAATAAAAACTTGTTAAAAGAATCAATTATGTTCTAATTTCAGGGTAATATAAATTTTTCAGTTTGTCTTTCGTAAACTATAAACTTTCTGCTTAGGAAATTAAGGACTGTTGCTACTGACTATAGCAGTGGTCCCCAACGTTTTTTGGTTGCATCCCCTAAGAGACGTAGTTGGGAGGTGGGGGCAGCAGCTGGGAGCCAGGGTGGGAGCTGTGGCTGGGGTGGGATTGGAAAGGATTTGGGGGCTTATGGGTGCTCCTTTCCTTGCCCCCTCTGAGGCGTGCATGGGCCCTGCCACATCCTCCCAAATGTTCCTCTGTGACCCCCGGGGAAGTGATGGGGTATGCCCCACAGTTTGAGGACCAGTGGGCAACAGCCACACACAGTGCAGGTACATGTCTGCATGCAATTCTGACTCTTAGTGTTGACCCTTTATTCTCGCCTTGAGTTAGAAAATTTTCTTAGTCACTATGAGTTGTAAGAAACAAATTAATGCCAACTAGGGAAAATGTTCTATTGAACCGTTTTGAGTTGTGACCTGAACTGCATTTAAGCCGAAATTTCAACAGATGACATGTTATCATATTAATCTACTGCATTATCTTCCATACATTTAATGTCGAGTGATACACAAACTTAGGCTGGTCATGCTCCTACTGAAGCTAGCAGTGATATGCTGAATAAAACTGAATTTTGCACAAGAAAAATGCAGGATCAATTCTTACAGTATTTAAAAAAAACAATTATACTATGAAGTCTGAAATCCAATAATTTTGTAAAAGACTGCTATCCTTAAACTTATTTTACCAGCTTCTGCTTTTTGGATTCCAAATACAGGTGCTACAGAAATACACACACAATTAATAATTTATATCATAGTTACATTGCTATAATATTCAATGTAATAGCCTTAGTTTTGTCTCCCTATTAAAAATAACCATTACTAACCTATATAACTCCTTCTCATAATAGTTGGTGTATGTATCACTCACATCTATTCTAATAACCTCACATGAAAGTTAATTTCAGCATTGGCTATACAAATTTATCTAGACTTGTCCATATCACTATTAAAAATCCCTCCCTCCTTATTTATTATTTAGTGGAGTTGTACAGAATATCCTAAGTAGCATATCATAATTGTCAGTTCCACTTACTTACCCATGTATTTTCTTTTTAATGTAACTCCCCCCCAGCCTTTAAATTGTACGTGTTCGTATGTTTCTCCTTTATACAGTAATATCTTGCACATATAAACACAATAGTTACCCATACTATGAAGCCTCAATGCCTATTTATGTTTCACTATACTACATCTATTTACAACTTACCATCTCTGCACAACCAATACAATATATCAATCAAGTACAATTTAAAAACTTAGTTTCTTTTTACACACTACCCTGCTATTCCTAGAAAGGATTTTTAATAAAATTATGTTCTCAACAGAGAACATAATTCATGAGGCTTTTGCTTTAGTGGCGCCTGCCTGCATGAAAACAAGTATAAGGACAGCAAACGTGTCACGTTGTTTCCAAAATAAAACACAGATAGCCCAGAGACCTGGATCCTATCAGCCTAGATCAGGCATGTCCAAAGTCCGGCCCGCGGGCCAATTGCGGCCCGTGTTCCGATTTAATACGGCCCCCACTTCCTCCCCCTCTCCTGGCTCCCCGGCGCTCTTTTGAACTGGCGCGCCCAGCGCGCCGCTTCCGGCCGCGCCGCCGCCGCCCATGGCCTCCGCGGTCCTAGAGCCTGCCCTGTAGGGCACGTCCGCAGCCCTGCTCCCCCGCTCGGCTGCGGGTTCGCCCTGCCCCCAAGCCGCCGGGAGGCCGGCGTGCCCTGCGCTCTCCGCCCACCTCCGACCCGGCCCTCACGCATGTTCACTTCTTCAAATCTGGCCCTCTTTGAAAAAAGTTTGGACACTCCTGGCCTAGATGGAGATACAATACATTTAAGGCTGCGAAACCTCCTGCTTGAAACCAAAGTTTGTCTATCACCATCAAATAATTAGGTGAAAGCTGGCTACGCAGACGACAGGCTGGGCAGAAGACAAGCTCTTTATGCTTCAGAACCCTATACCTCAGAACATAGAGGCTGTCTGCTGTTTCTTGATCATGATCTGGGATATCACTGCCAAAAATAGAGGAAAAAATAAAGACAGGAATACAAAGACCTGGGAAAGAAAGTAATTCACACAGTAACTGGGCCTTGGCAGAAAAAGATATTTTAATTTTCCCTTAATGGAGAAAATACTGCCACTTGAGTACACATTCAGTGTGTGGAAGGTTTACAAGCTTCTAAAAATTCTCCTCAATTCCTCAGATAGGACTGACCCTTTGAACCCTGGAATCCAAGCAGGCAGAAGAGATGTGTGTCCCCGTGGGTGCTCCATTGTAGGTGTCGGGTCATCCCTGAACCGCAGATTGGAGTTTTCTTGAGCAGTGGTCAGCCAGACTGTACATGTGTGGGACATGCCTTGAGTCGTTAGCGCACATTTGATCTCTCTTGTGGACTGGCTCCTATCAGTTCCTCAAGCCTGCCCCGGTATCCGGAATATATTAAGGAAAGAATCCAAGATGGGGAGGGCCAGGTAGTGGAGCACCCATCGGGGGACACATCTTGAAGAACTGTCGTTCCTGAGCCAAGGTGAGTAACTTCCTCTTCTTCGAGTGGTGTTCACGGGGGTGCTCCACTATAGGTGATTGTGTAGCAGTACTCCGTATAAGCAGTAGGTGGGCCTTGGATTTATGATTTGACAGCGGTCGATAGGACCGTGGAGACCACGATAGTGTCTTTTGCTTGAGCCTGCAAGATTGCATAGTGCTTCATAAAAGTGTCATTGGTGGACCATGTAACCACTCTGCAGATGTCCTTGAGGGGAACCCCGTGGAGAAAAGCTGTAGAATTCGCCTCCACTCTTGTCGAATATGCTCTAGGTGTTTGAGGTAGCGGTTTATTCCTTAAAATATAACATTGTGTAATGCAGGGGACTATGAGTTTGGAGATGCATTATGATAGCGGATATCCTTTATCGTGGTCCTCTGTAGAAATGAGCAAACGATCTGACTTGTGGAAAGATTGGGTCCTATCTATTTAGAATGCAAGAGCTCTGCATACATCCAATAAATTAGATATTGCATCCTTCATCGTTGAATGCGGCTTAGGGTAGAATGGAGTACGATAGGTTTGTTTTTGTGAAAGTCAGGATGTGGATGTAGTACTACATTGTCTCTCTTAAAAATAGTGTACGGTGGAACCTCCATCAAGGCTGCTAACTCACTGACTCTGCGGGCAGAAGTGATTGCCAGCAGAAAAAGTACCTTTAGTGTCATCATAGCCAGTGGACAAATAAGCTAGAGGTTCGAAAGGTGCATGGGTAAGAGTGTCCAGAACCATTTATAAGTTTCATGACGGCAGTGGTAGTCAGTGTGGCAGATATAAGTTGGAAAGACCTTTTATAAATCTCTGCGATGGGGTGAGTGAAAACTGACCACCTCTCAACTGGTCGATGAAAGGCAGTGATAGCTGATAGACACCTTTAAAGAGGAGAGGGTTAATCCAGCATCCTTGAGGGACAGTACGTAGTCCAAAACTGTATGTAATGGTGCTGTGCTGGGGTCTAAATGCTTGTTAGAGCACCAAGAAAGGAACCTACACCACTTTTGAAGGTAAGTGGTTCGGGTAGATTGTTTTCTGCTGTGCAAAAGTACCTGTTTTACTTGATCTTTCTGGTGGAATCAACAATGAACCATCTTTCTGGTGGAATCAACAATGAACCATGCTGTTGGGTGGAGAAGATGTGTCTGCGGGTAAAGTAAGGTTCCTCTGTTCTGAATTAGAAGATCGGGGCAAAATGGAAGATGGTAAGGAGGCTGAGGAGACATCAGTTACAGACAAGGGAACCATATCTGTCATGCCCAAAATGGTGCTATGAGAATAATCATCGCTCTGTCTCTGGTGAACTTCTCCAATACCTTGGAAATGAGTGGGATGGGGGAAAACGCATATAAGAGGGGGCCCTTCTAACTGAGAAGAAAAGCATCTCCTACAGACCCTGGTACGATGCCTGCTCGGGAGCAGTAATGGTGACATTTCTTGTTTATGTAAGAAGCGAATAGGTTGATTTCTGGTGGACCCCATCGTTGGAAGATGGATTGGAGGACCCAAAGGTGCAGCTCCCATTCGTGGTCCAGGGCAAAGTGTCTGCTGTTACATTGTTTACTCCTGGTAAGTATGAAGCTACAAGTGTGATTTTGTTTCGTATGCACCAGTTCCATAAGCGGACTGCCTCTGTGCATAAAGCATGAGAATGGGCACCTCCCTGATGATTTACGTAGTACATTGTTGATATGCTGTCGATCAATATTCTGATGTTTTTGCCTTGAATGTGTGGAACAAAATGCTTGCATGCATTGAACACAGCTCTGAATTCTAATAAATAGATATGTAAAGTAGTCTCTTCTGTGGTCCATCGTCCTTGTATTGACCTAGCACTCATGTGAGCTCCCCATTCGATGAGGGACGTATCTGTAGTTATACATACAGATGGTTGGTCTCAATGAAATGGAACACCTGCTAGAAGATTGCAGGGATTGGTCCACCATGCAAGAGACTTTAAGACTTGAGATGGAGAGGAGACCAGTCTGTGCACTTGTCTCTTGTAATGGGCATATACCATCGCAAGCCAGTGTTGAAGAAATCGAAGATGTAAACAAGAGTGGTCGACCACATAGGCTATAGCAGCCATGTGACCCATAAGTTGGAGACAGGTGATATGGGAACTGTAGAGCTGACAGTAACAGTAGTAACCAGTTCTTGGACTGCTTAGAATCTCTGTATAGGGAGGTACACTCTTGCAGATACGGAATCTAGCTTGGCACCTATGAATTCTAGAGTTCGTGTAGGTTGTAGTGTTGACTTTTGTGCATTGAGTATAAGACCCAAGAGATTGAATGTCTGCTTGGTTGTTGCCGCCATTTGCTGTGTCTCCACTTCTGATAGGCCTTTTACCAACCAATCGTCAAAGCATGGAAAAATAATCACGGCTTGTCTGTGAAGTTAGGTTGCAACAATGGCTAACGTCTTTGAAAACACTCTGGGTGCTGATGAAAGGCTGAATGGTAGTATTCGGTATTGATAGGAATCTGTGCCCACCACGAAAGATAGGAATGGTCTGCGGGCAGAGTGAATAGTTATGTGAAAATAGGCATCCTGCAGGTCGAGGACTACAAACCAGTCTCCCTTCTCTAACACAGGGATTATTGAAGCTAGGGTAACCATTTTGAATAGTTACTTTCGAAGATACCAATTCAATTTGCGGAGATCCAAAATAGGCAGCCCTTCTCCTGTGTTTTTTGGTGTGAGAAAGTAATGGGAGTAGAACCCCTTGCTCTGAAGTCCTCTGGTACTATCTACACTGTACCTAGGCTGAGCAGTCAGTGTATCTCCTGTTTTAATAAGTCTTCATGAGAGGGGTCCCTGAAGAGGGATGGGGAGGTGGGAGGAAGTGAAGTAAAAGGGATGGTGTATCCTGATATTATTTCAAGGACCCAACAATCCGATCTGATGTTTCAGGTGAGATGAGATTTTGCAGACCTTCGACCAACAGGTCAAATCTGTGCTTGTTCGCCTGGTTGCCAGTATTATGAACACCCTGTGGGTGTCTCCTCTGTGGGCGTTCTTTGCTCTTTGACTGATCGAAAGAACTCCCACTGCTTTTGTTATGGAGTGTATCATTTACGGCAGAATGGGGGAGTATACATCCTAAGTGTGCGCAATGTTGTTCTAGAGTCTTTGCTGGAATGCAGCACGTCATCTGTCTTTTCAGCAAATAATTTTTGCTTGCCAAAAGGAAGATCTTCCACCTTCGACTGTTGCTCATGAGAGACCCCTGAAGATTGTCACCAGAAGGCTCTCCTCATAACTACTGATGTTGCAGTATCTCTGGCTGCTGTGTCAGCAACATGAAGCGCTATTTGGAGTGCTGTTCTGGAGGCGGTACAGTCCTCCTTAACTATGAATTTTAATATGGGTCTTCTGGAGTCCGGCAGGTATTCTGAGAGAGGAGTCAACTTTGTGTAGTTATCAAAGTTGTGATTGGAGAACAGCGCTGCATAGTTTTCTACATGCAGGAGTACAGTGGCCAAAGAATATAGTTCTCTCTCAAACAGGTCCATACGTTTATTATCTTTATCCGTCATTTTTTGTATTGTGGCAATTTGGCTCAGTGTTGAGCAGTGTCAATGACTAAAGAACTTGGTTGAGGGTGGGAAAATAAGAAATCAGCTCCCTTTAGAGGGACAAAATATATTTTGTCATCCCTTTTGTTAGTTGAAGGTGCCGAAGCTGGAGTCTGCCATATCTCATCGGCAGCCTCCATGATGGCGTTGTCTATGGGGATTGCAACTTTTCCCTGTTGTGAGGGCAGGAGATTTTTGAGGAGCCTGTGATGATTCTCAGGTACCTCAGGCTACATCGAGACTGAAGGCTTTGTTCAAAAGAAGCTTTTCTGGAAGAAATCTTCCAAAAAAACTTCTTCTAAAAGAGAGCATACACACTGCCAAAGCGCATCAAAAAAGCGATCTGCTTTTTCGAAAGATAGCATCCATTCAGGGTGGACGCTATTTTGCATTTAAGCTGTGATTACTATGGATGGAGTGGCCACCAGGGCACCTGTGCTTTTTCCTCTTCTTTCAAAAGAACTCCCTCTTCCCCATCCACAGATGTCTTTTTCCCAAAGAGCTCTTTCAGAAAAAGGCTTCTTCCTCATAGAAAGAGGTTTACCAATGTCAGAAAAACGCCTCTGTTCTTTCAATTTTTTTTTCCAAGCAACACGATTGCAGTGTGGATGTTAGTGAAGTTTTTTCAGAAAAACGGCCATTTTTCTGAAAAAGACTCTATAGCGTAGACATAGCCTCAGTTAATGTAATGTCCTGAGATGCAGCCACACTTTTGAAAAGCTCCTGAAATGGCCTCAGGTCGTCAGGAGGGGACTAGTCACCAGGTATGACCGCGTTGTCAGGGAATGATGACAACTGATGGGTTGGTGATACATCTGGTGGATGTTCTTATACCTTGGAGAGTTGACCTTCCTCCAGTTTCGACTGATGAGCTGTAGAGGGAGTGTTAGGTGGCGACATTACTACTGTCTGAGTATGTGAAGGCTGCGGGGAAACTAGGAGCACAGGAAGTCGGGTGACTGACAGCAAGGTTAGCTGTATTCAGAGTGATGATAGCGATGATGAGTTGAATCATGCCGAGAAAATACCTGTAGTATGGTGGACTGTGCTGTCTGTGGTAAATTTGCACCAGTGAAACATGCCAAGATGACATACCGCTCCTGTAGTACATCTGAGATGTGTCGGTAGGTGTGGGGAACGGGTGAGCGTGGTGATGCTCTTGAAGGAGGAGAAGGAGGAGGAGAGTGAGATAGGTATCCTGTATAAGGGGATGGTGATAAATGGTGCCTAGCTTGTTCATGTGGGATGCGACCCCTGTTATCTGTTGTTAGTGACAACATTAGCAGTTCCTGGCTCATTGATCTCACTGAGGTGGATTTGTGGGGTGCTTTCTTTGGCATCGGAGCGCTGGACAAGACATATGATGCCAAAGATGCCCATGCCATTGTAGGTGCCACGCTGGTTGGCATATGTGTGGCTGGTGCCGAGGTCGAGTGCCAAGGTCGTTGGTATGTTTTCTGACAGTTCCGATGCGGAAGGTGCTGATGTTGTCAGTACCGTTATAACCAGTGCTGTCACCAGCGATGCCGACCGGCAGACCATTATGACCGTTGATGGAACCGTTGTAGATTTTTGTCGCGATTTCGGCTCTAAAAGCAACTTATCATTGAGCCTGACGTGCCCGGCTTATCAGCAACACTCACTCACACTAAAGGTAAAGACCCAGCTGGAGCTGACTGTGGTGAAATGGCCTTTCTTTTCTCCACCCTAGGAGACTGCAGAGTGGAAAATGTATGAGAATGCTCCGGCAGCTGACGCACCTTGTTCAATAAAAACATTTTTTATCTCATCTCCCTGTCCTTACGTGCACTAACCATCAACTTGGCACAGTGCACACATTTGAGACACATGAGCCTCGCCGAGGCACTTGATACACTTGGCATGACTGTCCAAAGCTAGCATGGCGTCACAGCATGTGGCATACTTCTTAAAATTGGGAGAGCCCGGCATGGCTAATTGTACGATGGACTAAAGCTAATGAACTTTTTTTTAAATTAATAAAAACGAACTATAATAACTAGAACTATAATTTTAACTAAATACAAAGACTAAAAACTATCTATTCTATTCCTAACAGGATTTGTCTAAGGAGAGAAGGCTTGCTCTGTCTGCAACCACGGGGGGGTCAAAAAGGAACTGGCGGAAGCTGCACC
The DNA here is from genome assembly GCF_049634645.1 of Pelodiscus sinensis. Lineage (NCBI taxonomy): Eukaryota > Metazoa > Chordata > Testudines > Trionychidae > Pelodiscus > Pelodiscus sinensis. The sequence goes on from NC_134712.1 coordinate 241,161,259, forward strand.
GCGTGAGAGATCAAAAGAGCGTGAATGCCGTGAGGCGTGTGCCGCGCATGCGCGGTCTGGCTGACCACTGCTCAAGAAAACTCCAGTCTGAGGCACCAGGATGACCCAACACTGAGGAGCACCCACAGAGACACCCCTCGAAGAAGCAGCCAAGTCTACATGGAATCATCTCACTTTTCTCGTAAGTGCTTCCTATGTCTACAATATGACATTTCAAAAAGAAAATGTAAGAATTGCCATTATGGTAAGAGATGCTCTCAGTCTGGTCATCAATAAGACATGATGCCTCCACAACATATATAAACTACATATAATCTATATATATATATAAAAAAAACTTTTCCTGTGGGATGACTGACACATCATCATGTCATTCTGTGTCCCACAGCGCCCCCACCTTCACCCTCCCTCCCTGGTATTCCGGTGGGCTGGAACCAAGTGATCTCCCACCCTCTCTCCTCATAAGGGAGATGGGGTCGGGAACTGTGCAGCCTCCCCTCCCTCAGCTGAGACCTTGAATCCCCAGCCCTCTCACATACACTCTCAGCCAAGATCCTGCACTCCCAACCCCTTCAAACACCCTCTTGGACAAGACCCCACACTCCCAAGACCTCACACACCCAGTTCCATTACTCTACCCTTCCACTAAGACCCCTGTCCCCAGCCCACTCCTGCCCCCTGGCCACACACCTACCCCCAGAGTGAGGGGGGTTGATGAGCATAGTAAGTGGGGGACAGCCTTCTAGTACTACTATGTAAAATATCATGGGGCAATTTTTTCTGGCAAACTTCAGCTGGCAATCACTTTATATGCTAAAGCACAGTAATTGTGCTTACAATCTTATGCTAGCTAGCTTAACCAGAGATTAAAGTTTAAAACATTCAAGTCTAAACAACATTTTCTTTGTTTACAGGAATGCTGGAGCAAAATAATTCCCTGCAGTGGTTTTAAATCTGGTGAGTATTTTGAGAAGAACTGTATTATCTTACATAATAAGAAATGGTAGATAAGACCATCAAGCTACCCTTCTTTGTACTATTTATCTATTGTGTGTCTACTTTTCAAAACAGGCATATATATTCATAAAATAAGTAAAAGCTCAGTTCTAAAATTCCTCCATCATACAAACAATATAGGATAATGTTTTCCTGGAGTGCCATACTGGGACTCATCTGTGGTATATTAGAATATGTCAGCAATTCCTGTCATATGACACATTCATCACACCTAACAAAATATTATCATGATATATGACCAAAAGAGGGCATGTAATGTATAATCGGAAAACTAATAATTCACTGATTAAGACAATTAAGGTACATTTGTGTAAAAGATAAGACAAAATTATCAACCTAAGCGAGGCGGGGAGACAGCCTCTTGCCAGAGTCTCAATTTCGAATGATAAGTGTTTGAGTCAACTGATTGTATAGAACATTTCTGTATTATCATCCTCAACAACTAAGGTCTTTTCTGAAAAATAATGACATACAGGTGATGAATATCACTGTGAAATGAAAGCATTAACACTGAGGAAATATGGATACTTACTGATATTATGCTTTAATATGCTTTATAGACTTGACTAAATACAGGGAAGAAACAGGTTCGCTCCCAGACAGGAGGAAAGGCAGCTATTTATCTGTCTGCAATGAAATTACACAAGGTATGACCAAAACCAGTGGCAATATCATTACATATAAATCAGCAGGGGATGGTAAGTCCACAGAAAAGAAAGAACAGCATGAGGTCATCAAGAGTATGGGGACAAGAGAGTGATTTGGTAAGATACAAGGAGAGAGAAGATGGCATCTTGGCATTCGTCACTGGACAAATAAAAGTGACCAGCGTGCTTGCAAGCTAAGAAAGATGGGTCCTACAGTGAAGGAGATTGACATCTCTAGGAACTGAATATAGGGCAAGAAACCTGCTCAGGGCAATGATCTTTTACCTAGGAGATTAAGGAAAACAAATACCTTATACTTTCATGTGAAGTCCTGACTCAAAAAGTCAGCCATGGCTGGAAAAAATAAGAAATCTACACTGTAACAAGGCTGTAGCTTAAGTTAAGTCAAGTCTTAGACTATGTCTACACTACAGGCTATGTTTGCAAAACTTATGTCGCTCAGGGGTGTGAATATTCCACCCTCATGAGCGACATAAGTTAATTAAGATAAGCACTTATGACACTCATGCAGGTGGGTTTTTTATGCTGATGGGAGAACTTTCTCCCATCAGCACAGTGTCTTCACCAGAAGCACTGCAGTGGCACAGCTGCATCGGAACAGTTGCGTTGCTGCAGTGTTGTACGTATAGACAAGGCCTGTGTCACTAAAAGGCATTTTCGTGGTTACCATTTCTGCCTTTATCTATTTAACTTGAACCCACTTACAACCTCCCTTTTGTAAATCTTGTTTTACTTTTATTCTAAATCAACTCTGCACTGTTTGACGTGAATCAATTAACTCCAATTAAAGCAACAAGCTGATGTGCTTTTGTCTTTTTAAAGGAGCGACAGATCATATTGCTTTGCTGAATATTTGAGAGGGCTGACCATCTCAGTGCAGATTTTTTCAAGGAAATTTGGGACAATGGGTGTTTTGGGGCTAATAGAAACTCAGGCTGGTGGAGATGAGTGTGGGGCTCTGGTATGATGAGCAGGCTACCAGAGTCAGAGTTTCTGGAAACATACCAACACTCAGTACATGCTTACATGCTGGCTGGGAGTGTCAGAAAAGGAGCTACGGGAGCAGAACAGTTTAAGGCATTTAGGGTTACAGGACAATCTGTAACACAATCAAAAGCTGATCTGCGTTGTACCTCCAGAACATTACATATACCTCTCCAGGAGTACAATCCATAAACTACCAGTTATCTAAAGGTCTCACAAAAACACCAAGCAAATTTTACATAGTCAGGGGAATCAACCAATAAGGACAAAACAGACTTTCAAGTCTGCTGTGTCAGCTCCTTTAATTTAAGGCAGTGAGGTGCTTTCACTCAATGGCAGGCTGATTCTGCAGCTGCACCTCCTGTATGGCTTAACAACTGCTGCACTGAGCTACACAAGAAGTCCAGTCACGCTTCAGCAACCTCTAGATTCAAGCAGTAGATTTCTTCTGATGTTAGGTGTTGAAAAGAAAATCAAATTTCAAGGAACATGCCCTTCATTTGGGTAACTTGGTCTAGTAGGATGAGACAGCAGAGGATAAAGGACCTCCTCCTGGATTCATTTCTGCACAAAGAATTTGCCACTACAACATATCCAGATGAGGCAGAGCAGGTTATGTCACAAGGACCTACTACAATGCGATGACAACTGGAAATACACACAAAATTACCCCCAAATGGGAATCGAAATCACTTTCCAATCCTGCTCATTTATTTCCTGCCCCGGCCTTCTTTCATAAAGCGATCTATGAGAGACAGAAGAGGAAGAGGAGATTAAATTTGGAAAACCTGAGGAGGGGTGACCAGCCAATTCAGTTCAGATGACAGAGGTGTTGTAGTTCTATATACTCTCATGCATGCTTTCTCATTAAGGGTGCAGAGGATAAGAGCTCTGACCCCTGAGAAATTTCAGTAGAAGCTGTCCTTTTTCCAAAGCTGTATAACAACAACAGCTGGAGGTAAAAGATGATGACACAGTTCCAAATGTACCACAGAAAGCACCTGGGTACTATAATGGAGTGGTGGTGCTGTTATAGTTAAGACTGAGTTATAACTTAAGAGATCACTGTTGATTGCTATAGTTTAGTACTGCTTGACAATCAGAATTGTTTCAACGGGTAAGCCTACGTGACCAATACTCTGTTGAAGAAAAGTGAATTCAGGCTAACAAGGATAAACCTGAAAGCTTGAACTACATATGTTGATATTTTTCAGTAGATTCTTCTTTTATCTGTCAGACCCATAGCGACCATGGGATGAAATACCCTGAGCCCCAGAAACATAAAGCGGTAAAAACCCTGTGTCCAAAGAATTGGAAGCTGTGTGATAATGAAGGGTGTTGGAGGTGACAGGAACAGCTCCATTTCAAATCAATCAATGCAGGTGGTATAATGAGAAGTGGAGAGTAGGGATGTTAACGTCTAGTCGACTAGTCAACCCCCTCCCCCCCCAGCCCAAACTTGCTGCCTCAGAGATAGAGGCAGCAAAGGGGGGAGGAGGAGGTACTTCAAAGTGGCAGCAGTGCACAGCTGAGCTGGGGATCAGCTGTGCAGCACTGCCCCTTTTAAAACACTGAAGTGCCATGGAGCCAGGGGTCAGCTGGGGATTCCCTCCACACCTCCGTGTTTCAAAGGGGCAGCCATGGAGCCAGGGGTCAGCTGGGGATTCCCTCCACACCTCCGTGTTTCAAAGGGGCAGCCACGGAGCCCGGGGTCAGCTGAGGACTCCTCAGCTGATCCTGGACTCCGTGCAGCATTTCCCCAGAACCCGGGGTCAGCTGGGAAGTCCCCAGCTGACCCTGGGTTTGGCTCCATGGCTTTGAAATGCACAAGAGCCCCCACTGAGGACTCTTGTACATTTCAAAGCAGGCACCCGCGTGCAGCCCAGAGTCAGTGGGATTTCCTGATGGACCTGGACTGTACTCAGATTTCCACATTCCTCCTTTGAAATGTACAGAGCTCTTGTACATTTCAAAGGAGGAATGCGGAAGTGCTTGTCAAGTAGTCGATGGAAACTCCATCGACTACTTGACTAGTCAATTAACCGCAATTTAACATCCCTAGTGAGAGCATGCACACTCTGAAGAAATAGTTTAATTACACATTTCAGAAGTTGTTTATCACTGTAGGACCTGCAGCAAAAACCTTCGGATTCTAACTTCTCCAGGAACCAAAGTGGCTGGAGGGTGAATAAAAGCTGGAAGCTCTGTACCAAAGGGTCTGCCAGCATACTATGCAAAATTGGCGGAAGCGCCCACAAGTTAACAAGAACAACTTAGTAAGCCCCTGGCAATAGAGTATGACTGAGGAGGAGGCAGGATGTCTGCCCGGTCTTGAAAACAGCTCAATGGACAGCAGGCAGTGAAAGAATGATACTCTTCAACCCATCTTTCCCTCCTACAAACCTTCCCACTTTCACTTCTTTTCCTCTCTCATCTTCTATTTCCTAAATAAGAACCAAATAAAAAAATGCATGCATGGACTCAATGTTTGCTGTATGGAATAAGCAAAGGGACTTAGGTGGCTATAGGACAGAGGTTAATGTCAATCATGACTGCCCATTCTTCTGCTTCATTGGATATGTCTACACTGCAAAAAAGACCTACTCCAATAAATCTCAAAATCGTGGTCAACTGACTCAGGGTATGTCTACACTACAGCACTAATTCGAACTAACTTAATTCAAATTAGCTAATTCGAACTAGTGCATCTAGACCTAAAAACTAGTTCGAATTAGCATTTTGCTAATTCAAACTAGCATGTCCACATTGAGTGGACCCTGAACCAAGGTTAAGGATGGCCGGAAGCAGTGCCGGCAGGGCATCAGGTTAGGACTTAGAGCGTGGAGCTGCTGTCTCAGGCTAGCCGAGGGCTGCGCTTAAAGGGACCTGACCCCCACCATGGACAAATGGTTCTCAGGGGTTCCCCGCTTGCAAAGCAGTCCTGGCTTGGAGTGCCCTGAGTGCCCACACTCGGCATATCACAGCACTCGGCCATCAGCCCGACTGCACTTGCCACAGGCTGCCATCCGGGGGGGGGGGGGGGGGGGGTTAATCGGGGGGCTGCAGGAGAGCTTCCACCCCGAGGAGCCCACAGAGCCACCCCAGTCCTCCCCATCGGGGGCTCGTACCCCATTCCTCCCTCACCTCCTTCCACTTATCCCTCCCTAGCCTCCCTTCCTGATGTACAAAATAAAGGACACGTGTGTTCAAAAATAGAAACTCTCTTTATTGAACAAAACTTGGGGAGACTGGGAAAAGGAGAGGGCAACTAAAATGACCAGGAGTTTGGAACAGGTCCCATATGAAGAGAGGCTAAAGAGACTGGGACTTTTCAGCTTAGAAAAGAGGAGACTGAGGGGGGATATGATAGAGGTCTATAAAAGCATGAGTGGTGTGGAGAGGGTTCATAAAGAAAAGTTCTTCATTAGTTCCCATAATAGAAGGACTAAAGGACACCAAATGAAATGAAACAACAGGCTTTAAACTAACAACAAAGTTCTTCTTCACAAAGCAAATAGTCAATCTGTGGAACTCCTTGCTGCAGGAGGCTGTGAAGGCTAGAACTAGAACAGAGTTTAAAGAGAAGGGAGATAAAGTCATGGAGGTTGGGTCCATGGAGTGGTATTAGCCAGGGGGGTAGAAATGGTGTCCCTGGCCTCTGTTTGTGGAAGGCTGGAGATGGATGGCACGAGACAAATGGCTTGGTCATTGTCTTCGGTCCATCCCCTCCAGGATCCCTAGTGTTGGCCGCTGTTGGCAGACAGGTTACTGGGCTAGATGGACCTTTGGTCTGACCCAGTACGGCCATTCTAAGCTCAGGGCTCAGGGTCGGGGGTCTCACTGGACCACCTTGAATTTCATGCAAACCTGCTTGTGGGTGGCCAGGCTGGCAGCTATCCTGCCCTAGACGGCCACTTTCCTGTGCCTAGTGCAGAGGTCGTGGATGAGGTCCACGATGTCTGCACTAGACCAGGCGGGCGCCCGCCTCTTGCGGACCTGGGCAGGCTCCCGGGAGCCACCAGCCTAGTCCCGGGAAGAGGCGAAGGGCTGGGTGGCAGCGGGTGGCTGGCTCGAGCCGTGCCAGGTGCAGGGTCTGCTGGCTGGGTGCTGGCAGGCTTGCACCTGGCACGGGCACCGTAGCCAGCCCGTGCCCCTTTAAGGGCTCCGGGGCCGGGAGGGGGGCAGACGAGTTTCCCTGGTGGTGCCCAGAGTGGCCACCAGGGAAATCTGGGGAGGGCTAGCCTCCCACTAGTTCGAATTAAGTGGCTACACAGCCCTTAATTCGAACTACTTAATTCGAACTAGGCGTTAGTCCTCGTGGAATGAGGTTTACCTAGTTCGAATTAAGCGCTCCGCTAGTTCGAATTAAGTTCCAACTAGCGGTTCGCGTGTGTAGCGCCTATCAAAGTTAATTCGAACTAACGTGTGTTAGTTCGAATTAACTTTGTAGTGTAGACATACCCTCACTCAAGGAGATCGCATTGCAGAGCTAAAAACAGCACTTTAGATGTGGGGTCAAATAGCCCAGGCCCCCACCCAAGCCAAACCATTTACATTTTCAGCCCCCTAGCATGACTCCAGATCAGATAACTCAGACTCTGAGATTTGCTGCCACAGGTGGTAGGTTTTGGTTTTGGGACAGAGTAGACATACCTCATGCACAGAGCTGGGTATCAAGAATTCTTGTGCAAGAGAAAGTTACAGATAACCAGTAGTTTAAAAATCACTGGCGCTTTTAATATAGATAGCTTATTTTGTCATCACTTTTTAGTTTACAATTGTATTATTTTAGTGAGCAAGTTGCAGGGAAAACATCTTTTTACAGGAAAGTCACCAAGAAACACTGCCAGGGACTAAAGAATGCTCATGTTTAACGCTGACTCAGACAGTCAGGCTGGACAAGACAAAATGGGCCATCCAATCTAATCCCTGGCATTTTAAAAAGAATATTCCCTACACCAACATGTTTCTCTAACATTGGCCTGTGCACTGGTCACACTGGCTTCTCCTTCCTTAAAATTGCATTTACAAGTGTCCAAGGTCAAAGGAGATTTAAGGCATCTGTAGAAGCAGCTAGTAAGGAGTCTCCATTAAGGGCCACTGCAACCAGAATGGAGAGGTCTGGTGACTAAATGCAAAAGATCTGCCAATGGGGAAATAGGTAAGAGTCACTGGTCACATCAGAGCTTCCTCTCTGAGGTACCTGAACAAGCAGGGAGAAGTGGGAGACAAAGGAGACTAGGCACAGAGTGAAAGACTGAAGTACAGATAGGAGGCATTCATAGAATCCTATAACTGGAAGAGACCACAAGAGGTTATTGAGTTCAGTCCCCTACCCTCATGGCAGGACCAAGCACTGTCTAGATCATCCCTGAGAGGTGTCTGTCTAATCTGCTCTTAAATCTCCAGTGATGGAGATTCCACAACCCCTCATAGGCAATTTATTCCAGTGTTTAACCACCCTGACATTTAGGAAGTTTTTCCTAATGTTCAACCTAAACCTCCCTTGCTGCAATTTAAGCCCATTGCTTCTTGTCCAATCCTCACAGGCCAAGGAGAATAATTTTTCGTCTACTCCTTATAACATCCTTTTAGATACTTGAAAACTGCTATCATGTCCCCTCTCAGTCTTCTCTTTTTTAAACTAAACTAGCCCAATTATTTCTCTCACAGGTCATATTTTCTAGACATTTAATCATTTTTGTTGCTCTTCACTGAAACGTCTCCAATTTCTCCACATCTTTCTTGAAATGTAGTCCCCAGAACTTGACACAATACTCCAACTGAGGCCTAATCAGCGCAGAGTAGGGCAGAAGAATAACTTCTCGTGTCTTGCTCACAACACTCCTCTTAATGGATCCCAGAATCATATCTGGTTTTTTTGGCAACCATGTCACACTATTGACTCATATTTAACTTGTGGTTTACTATGACCCCTAAATCCCTTTCAGCAGTACTCCTTCCTAAATAATTACTTCCCATTCTGTATGGGTGAAACTGATTGTTCCTTCCTAAGTGGAGCACTTTGCATTTGTCCTTATTAAACTTCATCCTGTTTACCTCAAACCATCTCTCCAGTTTCCCAGCTCATTTTGAATTCAGCTAATTCAGTGATTAGAGGCATATTTAGACAGCAAAAGTAAAGTGAAAAGAAGAGATTTTGGCAAAAAGTAAATGGTCCTGTTGGGTTGGTGTGCATTTGTGAATGGTGCAGATTAGGAGAGATGGCAGCCTATGAGACAAAAGCAGGAAACTGCCTACACTAGAACAACACATGACCGTCAACACGAGTGTGCTATCTAGCCTGTTCTCCAATAAGTGTAGCAAAAGCACAGCAGGAATAATTTTAGTGGATCCGATTCTATTTGTGTAGCTCCCTTAGCTTGGGTTATTGTTCCATCACATCCTGATGACTGCACTTTTATGTCTGAGAGTGACAAAAAGCATGGATTCTTTCCCATGATATATTTGTATTTTCTTCTCCTGTTATGTCTGACCTCTTTCCTTTCTGTTGTCCTTCCCCTTTGTACCTCTTTCCTTTCCTGCTATTCCCTTAACACTTTCACACTGCTTCAATATCTGGATGTACCACACAGGTACAATCTATTACTTGCAATGGATTCTAGAAGCAAAACTGCAATGGCTTAAAAAACATTAGGATGGAAAATGTTTTTCCGTCCCCACTAATGAACTAGAGTGTTACTCTCACACAGAAAATTGGCTCAAAACTTCAGTCCCCAGAGACTACCCCTGGTAGGTCAGCCTTCTTCTCCTCCAACTCCAGAGAAGAGGCTGAGGCGATAATAGCAGGGATGACCATTTCTACTCAGAGAGAGCTCCTGGAGACAGTAAAGATTCTCAGTTGTGACAGCATACAAGGCTGTCATATTCAGGAAAAAAACAAATGGATCACCAGATCAGGACTCTGCCTTATGTGCAATGTTACACTCTAAAAAGAACATTCTTGATCCTATGAGAATGCCCATGGGATGGGACTGTTCATCAACTATTACCCCATATGTCATTTTCACTTATACAGCATTGGCTCAGAAAATAGAATCAGCGCTTCTGAATAAAACTTCTGCAGAAACTTGCCATTACTGTGACTGAGCACTAGGTAGTGCCATCACTCTAAGAAAGCTAAGTAGGATGCATTAACAGAGCGCAATCATTTCCCTTCTAAAACTGGAAAAAGGAACGGGGAGGAGGGGATTAGAATACAATTCTAATGTAGAGTATGCACATATGGTTACACCATCCTGAGCAGTACTAATATATAATTATTAAAAAAAAGTATTTTTATGGACAGAGAAAGACTTTTTTATCCTAACTCTTAATAAAGCAGTTATTAAGTCTACACTAATGATCTACTTTGGGAAACATGTGTTGCAAGGAAATATTTGATTAAAGATAATTACAGAATTGTTGCCTAAAATGGCTCATCATTATTCAAAGTTATTTGGGGACTGGAACAGCCTGATTTCTTCTCAAGTGATTCCCTGTGTCCCACCTGGTCCTAATAGATACCAAAAAGTAATAATGGCTAACTGCACCTAAGCCTCCTCCTTACGCAGATTAACATAGCATTACATGGAACCTTGAGAGTATGGCTGGGAAAATGGGACACACTTGTTCCTTTGGCAATCCAAAAATAAATCCAATTCAGACAAGTCTTCTAAAATTCAACATGTTAACCATCTAATTTAGTGGGCAATACTACACAGAGATAAGTGTGTTGAAAGTTATTACATACTTTGGCAAGCCAGGCGTCTGAGGCTATATCATAAACACACAATAATTTCTAAGTGTCTTGCGTACATTCAAACACTTTAATAGTGATTAGTAAAACAATGAATACCTTGTAGTCCCCCTCACTCAGATTATGACCTAGTATAATATCATTACTTAAAAACAAATAGCTGCTTTACTTTATCTGTCCATTCTGGACAGTTTATGAAGATAGCAGTGGACAATATTAATAAAGAAACATTTTGTATGCTAATTGTGATGTTTTTGTTTTAAAAACAGAGCACTTGATTCAGTAACTATGCTGGAGCTTAAGGCATTATTACATTTTTTTTCAATATCCCTGGAATCATAGTCATAGGATAGGTTTTCCACCTTTAAGAACAGAGCAGATTTATAGACAGTACTAGGAAAATCCAGTGATGAGACAGGGTGGAGGAAGCATTTCAAACACTCATGTGAAGGAACAAAACAATTCTCCTTCTGCCCCCTCTTCCCACTTCCAAGGTGTAGGTGAAAAATGATTGTGCCTTTCCCCCTTTCCGCTGACTGCATACACCTCAGAGTTATAACCAGGGCTTGACAAACTGTGGCAAGAGCTACTCGCCAGCCCCACACCACTCATACGCCAGACTGGCACTGCGCACGCGCGCAGAGCCGGTGAATGGGGACCACGGAGCGACAGGCAAGTAGAATTAGTGGTTTGTCAAGCCCTGGTTATAACTTCCCAGCTTATCAGATCTGACCTATTGCCATCATTATTCACAGCATCACCATCCTGATCTGAAATCTAAGATGGCAATGCTGAGAGGGAGCAGAGAACTACAGACATTAATAGATTCATTTTTCAATTTCATTTTCTAGTTAGTTGCCTGTTGGTGTGATACTAATCCGGATACTAAAATTCACATGCAGCTCCAGGGTAAAATAAAGTCAAACCTTTTAAATCTAGCACGTCTTGGAGACAAGGTTGTGAGGTTGTTTTTCCTCCAAATCTGAAAACAACCAACTCTGACAACACTTTGCTTGAGTGTAAAAGCACACTTCAGTATTCCCATCCCAGAAAATTACCTAGTAGGTACCAGACAGATTGATTCTATTTGCCACCATTGTTCTAAATAAGAATCTTTCCCTGGCCAATTCTGTTCCCTCCCTCCTGTAGTTAAACCAATGTAGTTTCATTGTACAGAGGGTTAGGCAAGATTTTGGGAGCTTAGACAAAGCATATGTAATCCTGTCAAGCCAGGATTCCAACTGCAGGACAATTATGTAAGTGGGAATGAGAGGTTGAGGACCAACTGTTGTGGATACCCCAGTCAACTATCACGAACAGTGGGAGGTGCAAGTAATGTGAGACTATTCCAGCACTGAGAATGGACTACAGTATCTCCTCACTTAATGTTATCCCAGTCAGTGCTATTTCCTTGTAATGTTGCTTCTTTGTTAGAGCACATGCTCATTTAAAGTTCTGCAATGTTCCATTATAATGCCATTTGGCCTCCTGCTTTGTCCACTATCTTCAGGATTTTCTGGGAAAGCAGCCTGCCTTTATGGGGGTTTGAAACCAGAACTGGCTGTCATTCTCCCCCTGTATCAGCTCCCCAAACAGTTCTCTGTAAAGTATGCAGCTAAGCATCTGAAGTTCAGTGACCCCCCACCGCTGTGCTGCTTCTGCCCTCTGCCTTGGAGCTGTTCTTGGGAGCCTCCTTCTTGCTGTGTGGTGGGAAGAGGGGTGCTGATGTGAGGATGTCCTTCAGCCCCCCCCCCCCCCCCCCACACATAATTGAGCTTCCCACTCTATACTCCATCTCCACAAAAAGCAGGATACGATTCTGAACTTCCCAATCTACAGTGTTGTACTTAAAAGGGCATTGTACTACTTGAAGTGGGGTCAGTTCAGTGCTAGATCATCATTTAATAGCAAGACATTCCCTGGGAAATGTTCTACCATATGACTCCACTATCTCACCAAGCTTCACAATCTTCACTGGTATGTAGAGCATTGTTTGTTTAAAATCGTTTAAAATGTATACTGTATATGTTTATACAGGCTGGATCTCCCCTCTGTTGCTGGCTTCCAGGCTCTGCTCTTGGCCACTGGGCCCTGCTCCTCCCACCCTCTGGCCTTTAGGCCCTGCTCCAGGTCACCTGCCCCCAATTTCCTGCCCTGCCACGAGGCTCCAGACAGGCTCAAACTCTCAGCCCTGAATGCCGGGCTCTGCTCCCAGCTGCTGGGCTTTGCCCTCCCCACCCGCAAGGCACTGAGCTCTAAAGTCGGTTGCCGCTCCCAGTCACCAACCTGGCTCACTGGTCTAGCAACATCTGTGGTTCCGCTGCACCAATTTTAACTTGTGAGTGCTCCAGGATCACAGATGTTGCTGGATCAGAGAATTTCTTACTGAAGAGGTTCAACCTGTACTGCTTTCTGTCTGCTGAAAAAAATTTCCCTGGATCCTAACCTCCACTATGTACATTAATTCTTATGAGCAAATTGGGTTTACTTAACATTAAGTGAAAGAAAGTATCATTTTTCAGGAAAATAATGATAATGTTAAGCACAGAGTTCCTGTACTGGCTATAGAGTGACTCTGCTCCTGTAGAGTCAATGTTATGTCAGAAGAACTCCTTCAGTCATCCCAGAGGAAGAAAGGTTCACGCTATGCCTTAGGGCAGTGGTCTCCAACCTTTTTATGCATGAGATCACTTTTTGAATTTAAGTGCAATCCAAGATCTACCTGAAACCTAAATAGCCTTGCTTTGCCTCGCCTTCTTTGTGCCCCTTCTCTGAGGTCCCGCTCCTGCTCACTCCATCCCACATCCTCCCTCACTTCACCAGGCTGGGGCAGAGGGTTGGAATGCAGGCTCTGGCCTTGGATTAAGGGATCAGGAGTGTGAGAGGGGCTCTGAGCTGAGCTTGGGGCAGGTAGTTGAGGGTATAGTAGGGGGTTCATGACTGGAGTAGGTTTTTGGGATGTGGGCTTCAGCTGGGCACTGCTTACCTCAGGTGGCTCCTGGGTGGTGGTGCAGTGGGGCTTAGGCAGGCTCACCCCTGTCCTGGCCCTGCACCACTCCCAAAAGCAGCCAGCAAACTCCATCCCAAGTCTTGTTGTGTCCCCTCTCTGCTCTGTGGAGATAGGATACAAAGTGGGAGAGGAGGCACCTTGACATCAGCACCCTTCTTCTCTCTCTCTTGCTCTGCACAGAAAGCAGGAGGCTCCAGAGGGGACAGCTCCAAGGCAAAGGGCAGGAGATATGCAGCAGTGGGGATACGGGTAGTTGAAGTGCCAGAACTTGATAATAGTTTCTTGGCCAAACCAGTTAGGATCACCTGTCAGAGGCACCATGATCTACCAGTAGATCCCTTGCCCCAAGGCAATGATCACCAACCAGTAGATTGGGAACTGGACTTCAGGTGGACCATACTCCTTTTCAGGGCTGCTTGCTGACAGAGGAAGGGAACATTGGCTTACATCTGACATTCATTTGGTACATTTCATTCCCCACTATAAGGAGCAGATAAGATGTTTTTATTCCCTAACAATCTATTTTGCTACAGGCAAGTATATATCAAAGCTTTTGCATATCCCACACCCTTCAGAAATACCTAAGCCCAAACCTGCTTTCTCTATTTGCTACCATTAAGCAATTTGAATAGGTTATCGTCACAACTCCCACTTTCATTCTTCCCTTCCCTCACTCTCCTGCTCATCCTCTAGTTTCAAATCTTCACGATACTGAAAATACCCTTAACCAAGATTTCTAACAACCTTTTCTTGGCAGAGCTGTGGAACCAGTACATTCACCTCATCCACGGTTTTCCTGCAGCCTTTAGTACAACTGATTTTCTTGTCAACCTTCTTCACCTTCCCCCCATGTTGGTCTTCCTCCTACCTCTCTAACTGCTCTTGAAAGTTTCTCTTCATCTTCCCTCTTTCTATTAGAGTTCCTTAGGGCTCGGTCTTTGATCCCCACTCTTTTTCCTCTAAACTTTATCCCTGGGTGATCTCATCTGTCCACAAGGTTCCAACTATCATCCCTATGGCTACGTCTATACTGAAGCACTCTTGCAGAAAAGCATATGCAAATGAAGCATGACATGGAATATTGCCACGCTTTATTTGCATAAGTAATGAGCAGCCATATTTGCACAAGAGGCTTCTGCGAAAAATGAGCCATGTAGACGTCTCCTTTTTGTACAAAAACCCCTCTTACGCAATACCCCTTATTTTTTCAGGAAGAACGGCTCTTGCACAAGAGGGGGTTTTTTTGGGTGCAAAAAGGAGCCATCTACACTGCTCATTTTTGCGCAAAAGCCCCTTGTGCAAAAATGGCTGCTCATTACTTATGCAAACAAAGTGTGGCGATATTCCACACTGCGCTTCATTTGCATATGCTTTTCCGCAAGAAGGCTATAGTATAGATGCAGCCTATGATGGGGACTCTCATATCTAGCTTATCATACTTGACCAGTCTCTCTCATATATCCAAATGTTTTTTCTGGTATATTGTCTGGTACTGTCTGTTGTCAGCACAATCTTGATGTGGCCAAAATCTGCTCAGTTTCTTTTCCATCCCAAAGCCTCTCCACTTCCACTGAGAACAACTCCAGCATTCGCCCTGCCACTATGGATCTCAATCCCTCAAGGTCATCTTTACACCACTTTCCCCTTTGATACATCTATGCCATTATCAAGCCACTACAACGTTTTTTTTTTATCAGATATTTCTTCTTAGACAGCTAAAATACTTGTGCATGCCCTAGCCACCCTCTGCCTGAACTAATGGAAAGTCCTCCTCCCTGAAATCCAGACCACCTTCCCAAAGTCTGTTCAAAACACAACTAATTCATATTGTGTCAGCCCCCTGTCTGAATCCCTCTTGCACAGCGTATCCGGTTAAAACCTCTCAATGTGGCCATCAAAGCTTAGCATAATCCTGCCCCATGAAGACCTTGTTTTGTACTGCATTGCCCTCCAGTGCCCCTTTCTAGCATTCTTACCCTTCAGGGCTTTTCACATGCTGTCTATAGATGTATGAAAATCTCCCGTCTGTGTGAGGTGCCCCTTCTTCTGTTTGTTCAGTTCCCTCCTAATGACCAAAACCTGTGCTACTCACTGCCATTAACATGTGCCAAATACCATTTCTACCCAGATTTGTAAGGAAGGGACAGTAGGAATAAGAAAGCAAGGACAGTGAACGGAGAAAAATCTTTAAACACATATCCCCTTGTCTGGCGCGCCCAAGCTCATCACGCCTTCTGTGTTATTTAAATTCCAAATTGCTCTGTGAAAGAAGAACTCTGTCCTACACAGTGCTAAGCATAGATGCTAATCAAAATACTAAGTGAAGATCACAGGAAAACTTAGCTAAGATTCATTCTCACCCGGGTTGCTAGCCTCTCCATCAAATTCAAGGGCAACCCTCTGAACACGGACCTGAACAAGAGAGAAACCCTCTGAACATAAAAAGGGCAGTTTAACCTCTCACGTTTCAATTCTAGCTTTTTACCAAATTTTCTTTGGGGCCTAGGAACTTTCTGGCCTCAGTTTTCTCATCACTAAACAGGAATACTACCTGCTTGTTTACTTCACCAGAATGTTGTGAGGATTAGGTAGTATCATCATTACAATACTTTGAAGATGAAAAACACTACATGTTCTATAACAAAAGGCTTTTGTATATACCCTTTCTTTCAACCCATCCTGTGCATTTCAATCACTCTCAATCATATATCTATACCAGGAAATTTCTGACCTGCTTTTTCTAGCAATGGTGTAAACTCAAATGTAGGTGTGTTTTTACTACTAACTAACCTGCCTGTTTCTTATTAAATGGAATAATGGAATAATCTTTAGATTCCTGATGTAATGTCAGAGCACAATCTTTACTAGATTGTCTAACAAATATTCTTTTTTTAGCATGGTGCAAGGGATCCATTCTGCCAGTGGAGCAAGTTCTTGATTAGCCTGGGCTTAAAAACTTTTATTGTATCATCTGAGTGTACTGAAAAATTACAAGAAATTCACTTCTGTAAATGAGCCCTTCTATAGTCAAGCCTGTACTAGGACATTGCATTAGGAATAAAATGGTTGTGGTATTTGATTTGGAACAAGAAATGATGAACAAATTTTCCAGCATGTTCATAGTAAATGTTCTTTATCTCGAATACTTCTATAACAAGATTTGTGCTTATTTCCTAATGTTCTCAAACAGGATTTAACAAGTAAAAACCTGAGTAAATGAGCTTCAAAACCAATCCTTTATCTGGAAACTGCATGTACAAGTCAGAAAATGAAGCACAAAGTTTTCTGATTTTTCACCACATCCTAGAACACAAATTGCTGGACTGACGCCCACAATTAGAAATTGAATGAAGCAGACTAATATAATACTGAAAATATCACCCTTGCTCTTTAGTGCAGGATTTTAGGCACATGGAACAGTTTAAAAAAACCTCTAGCAAATTTCTGTACAAGGTAGTGCAGAAGTTGAAGCGAAAAAGTATTGTGTATGGATGTTTAGTACATAAATATAGAAAAACCTAACAATGTATTCCTTAAACAGTATAATAAATCATATACAGTACCAATTATCAAAACTTTTTACAAAAAAAGTTAAGTCTCTCAGAACTACAGACATAGGTAAATCTATAGGTACCGTATTTTCCAGCGTATAGGGCGACTGGGCGTATAAGACGACCCCCTATCTTTTTAATTAAAAGATATGGTTACAGCGCCCCTCCGCCCTCCGCCCCTCCGCCTCCTTTGCTCCCGGTGTCCCTGGTCTGCTGGAGATGGTCCCCAGCAGACCAGAGGCACCGGGAGCAAAGCCGCCAGGAGCGCCTGGGCTTCCTCCCCCCCCCCCCCCCGCCGCCGGAGCCCCTCCGCGGCTTTGAAAGCCTCGGGGGAAGCCGGCGGCGGGGCATCCCAGGCGCGCATGGGCTGCCCCCCCCCGGAGCCCCTCCGCGCCGCCGCGGAGGGGCTCCGGAGGGGGGGCAGCCCATGCGCGCCTGGGATGCCCCGCCGCCGGCTTCCCCCGAGGCTTTCAAAGCCGCGGAGGGGCTCCGGCGGGGGGGCAGCCCGTGCGCGCCTGGGATGCCCCGCCGCCGGCTTCCCCCGAGGCTTTCAAAGCCGTGGAGGGGCTCCGGCGGGGGGGCAGCCCATGCGCGCCTGGGATGCCCCGCCGCCGGCTTCCCCCGAGGTTTTCAAAGCCGCGGAGGGGCTCCGGCGGGGGGGCAGCCCATGCGCGCCTGGGATGCCCCGCCGCCGGCTTCCCCCGAGGCATTCAAAGCCGCGGAGGGGCTCCGGCGGGGGGGCATCCGGCGTACAAGACGACCCCCGATTTTTGGGGGATGTTTTTTAACTTCAGAGGTCGTCTTGTACGCCGGAATATACGGTAAATCAGGGTCCCATTTCATGAGTAAGAAAACTGAGACAGAGATATATCTTAATGACATCTGTTTTTTAGGGTACACAACAACATAGCACAACCTAACTGAAAAGGTTCCAAAGTGAAATCAATTTTACATCTTTATTTCTGTCTGAAAATTCTGTACCTACATTTATAGGGAATACTTAACATTACTAACTAAAACTGAAAGATGGTTGGGTGAGGAGTGTCAATTTTCTTTTTTGTTTGCTTTGTGTATTTAACAGCACTTGGTAGATATTTTCAAAGTTATTTCTCAGTGAAAATAAGTGAGGCTTCTGCTTCTAAATTCAATGGGTGTTTTAAAAAAAATCTCTCCTTTTGCTTAAAGGCATCTCTACTAGTCAGCTAATAAGTTAGTTTCACATCCGGCCCACATGCACTTGTGGGCCACGCATGCACAAAAATAGGCACCATCGGTTTAGGATGGGTCATACTTTATATGGTTCTTGGGCTTGTTCACAAACTGCCCACTTAATTAGCTTCATTAACACAGGTGCTACAATTGACAGGTATTATATATCTTAGATTCTGTAATTTTCACTCCAAATCATCTGATGAAGTGGGTCTTACCCATAAAAATGCATGATACTATTTATTTCTGTTAGTCTCCCAGGTGCCACAGGACTACTCATTGTTCCTTAAAAGACTTTTCTAAAAAGTCTCGCTATGCAATCAGACTATTTTACTGAAAATTTGATTTTTTAAAAACTAAAATTTAAAACAATCATTTTCTGGTATCCTTTTAGTTAGTGTGTATACAGAATGAGAGCTAAATGTCATAAAAAAGCCTCACTAACTTATAATAACAATAGTAATATTACTCAATGTCGTGAATTAGTAAACCAACCATAACAAACAAATAATAAATAACTAAAAATATTTTCTTTGAACATGATGACAATGCTTCACTACATGCTTATGTTTGTGGCATTTTATTAAGAAGTGGAGAAAAGTTCCTTAAAATAGAAGTAATTATGTGTAAAAAAAATTGGATTTTGTGTTACAGAATTAACTAAGCTTTCTAGAAAGACTTCTGGCACAAAGATTATAAAGCAAGGTTGACCTACCTGAATGGGTCCTACTGACATCAGCAGGTTTTTCAGTTGGACATCAGTAGTTGACGAAGAAAGCCCTTCAACTGACACAACACAGGGCTGAGGTTTGCACTCCACCACTCGCAGGTTCTGTTTATTTGGCATCAAGCGTCCTCGGCCCATCTGGCCTGCTACTCCTCTGCCTCTCCCATGCATAATAACCTGCCAACAACAAAAGTAACAGTATTTTGATTTCCTTAGTTAGTGCTTCTAACTAAATTTGACAGATAATATGAAAGTTAGCAACTGATTTTGATTCAAGCGCATTTTGATTAAAGCAGCATGTCGCTGTTTGCTAATTTAAAAGGCCACATGTTAACATATTTATCTGCTTCTTATTCAGGTATCTCCCACAATTACAAGTTATAATGAGTACCAAATCTGCCTTTATGTTTAGAGGTGGGTTTACACAGCAACTGAGCACCTCATGTTAAAAATTATTTAGTCTACTCCTATTCACATGATCAATTCTCATTTTGGGATGGATCAGCAGACAGCCATTTGCCCTTTCCCATTCTAACACCACAGTATGTATGTAGGAAGGGGCTCAGGCTCTTCCCACTCTCCACTGCTATAGAATTTTGCTTTAAATACCCTGGAACTGTTTTTTTTTTTTTTTTTTTTTTGAGGGGGGAGGGAGGGGGAAGAAGAGTCCACACTGGCTGATGAGTCTAAGAGCCAATTCAGCAGGAGAAAGATATCCAAGAGCTGGAAAGAACTTGAGGAAAAGCCCCAGTCTGAGCAGCAGCAGTCTGAGTAACTTGAGCACTACAAATTAATTTCATATCCCAAACAAAATCTCCCAGTAACACAGAATTCACTAGCCCCCATACTATCCCATAGCAGCTTTTTGGAAGCAAATGAAGTGGAAAAACAACTTATGACTCCAAGGGAAAATCACCATCATGCTTTTAACCCTAGTAACCAGTTTATTAATACCATCTCCATAATAAAAATGGCAAGCAATTTTTAGAGAAAAGAGATCATCAACTTTCACACATTTATAAAACCAATGCATTATTGAAGGGGCCTCTGGACATACAAGCTAGCTCGCATAGGTATCTTATAGTATGAATAGCAACACCGATTAAGATTTAATGCAGTAATTCATGCATAATGCAAGTTCAAAGCTGCATAAATGCCACAAAATTCGTATCTGCTGCAGAATTCTGTTTCAGAATCTAAGCTTCCATTACAGTAAACGAACAAACTAAACACAGGTCTTCAGGCTCTTATGATTTGCAAAGACAATTTTCAAAACGTAAACAAGATGTAACTAAAGCCTTAACAGCTGTCTGAATTCTACAGCCAATTTGAAACAATAGCTATGACAGTTGTGCATGGGCACTGGTCATCTCACTGGGGAGAGATCTTGGAAACTAAATGAGGACCTTCCCTCAAAATGTAAACATATTAACTATTTCACTGTTCATTATTTTGGGAGAAATGGCAAGACAATGTCCTTCACATTGACTGTAGTCTGGATGTTATGTTGAGGTCCACTGGGGTTACTGTCAGATTGGGATAGATATAGTCAATCACTATTTATTTTGGGGACACCATAAAAATTGTACATCAAAGGAATAAAAACACTACTTATTGCACTGGACTGAACCAAGGCATGAAAGTTTTAAGGAATAGGAAACTGTGCATTGTTCTGGGGCTCTTGCTATACATTTCAAGTGTAATTTGATGTACAGTGCATAAGATCTCAAGTCAGTGTTAGAACCATACTTACAACTACTAAAATTAACTATCTTTACATTAATGTCCCAGGTCCCCTCCCCATAAATTAACCCCCGCTCCAGTTCAAAGTCCCCTCCTGCACCCTGAACTCTCATTTCCAGTCACACCCCAGAGCTCAAATTCCCTGTCCCAGCCCAGAGCCCCCTTCTTAACTATGAACCTCTTGGACACAGCCTGGAACATCCCCCTGAACTCTAATCCTCTCATCCCAAGCCCTACCTCAGAGCCCACAACTCCCAGCTGGAGCCTGCCCCCCTTCCTTACTCTTCAGCCCCATCCCAGAGCCCTCCTGCCTCTCAAACTCCTCATTCCTAGCCCCATCCCAGAGCCCACACCCCCCTCTTCGACCCCCAACCCTAGCCCAGATCCCCGCTGCCTACACACTCCATAGTCCCATCCCAGAGTCTGCACCCCCAGCCAGAGCCTTAATCTCCTGCCCCAGTGTAGTGAAAATAA
The DNA here is from genome assembly GCF_049634645.1 of Pelodiscus sinensis. Classification (NCBI taxonomy): domain Eukaryota; kingdom Metazoa; phylum Chordata; order Testudines; family Trionychidae; genus Pelodiscus; species Pelodiscus sinensis. Next base: position 241,182,401 of record NC_134712.1, read on the forward strand.
GTGACGTAGAGCGAGTGACAGAGGGAGAGGAGATGGAGTCAGCAGGGGCGAGACCTCAGAGAAGGGGCAGAACAGGCACAGGGGTGTTTGGTCTTCTGCAATCAGAAAGTTGGCACCCCAAAATGGGAATAACTTTTAGGTATTACCAACCTGTGCTAGATTTAAACCTGTAAAATAATAGCTTTATATCCCCATATCAATCTCCTGAGTCATTCAGCCCTGTGTTAATAATTTTACATGAGAAATTACAGTTTAAAATGACTTTAGTGGTGGGAAGGTTTCTGGTGATTTTTGTACACAATGCTAACATTAATACAGAAACACATTTAGCAGATAAAGATCCCATCAGCAAAAATGCATCTAAAAATCACCTTTTTAGCTTGATGAATCCCCTGGATGTTTTTGACTCCTTGTGGAACTGTTGACTGTATCTGTGCCTGCTGCTGCTGTTGCTGATGCTGCTGGAGTGGTCCCTTTGTCAATGTGACCTTCCGCATTGGCTGCTGTCTCAGTTCTGGAGGTTGTTGAAGGCGTTGGGGCTGGCCATCTGGGTGCACAAAGCCAACATTCTCCCCCTCCTGCTGAAATCAAAACCAGAACATGCTGTTCAGTAGCTACTCAATGCAAACATTCACTTCCTGTGAAACCTGCTGTGGAGAACTTTTTTAGCACACAGAGAATTAGAAGAAAACAGACTTGCATATTAAATCAAACTAGTGTCTGTAAGGGAAGGATGTATAGTATAGACTTCAGCTAGAAATTACACTTAGTTAAAAAGTCCATAATTCAGTATGTACAAAATACCTCAAAATCACTGTTTTTCAATTGTTTCCTCTCAAGAGACTGTGAAAAATATCCTATTTATTATAGGACCCACCTATTAATTCTTCACAATTCTAGCTTTTCAGGCTATACATCAATGTTCCACCAACACTAACTACATTTTTCTAGGAGACGTGACTTTTTTGAAAAGGGGGTATTAAGTATTGGGAAATATATGCTCCTTTTCACCTCAATTAACATTGTAAAAGCCCAAAGATGCTGTAAGCAAGAAGGTTCCAAGGAAGACACTACCTTGTTCCCCCATATCAGAAAAGATGAACATTTAAGATAGAGAGTTTTGTAGTAAGTTGAGGGTCAGTAACATGGAGTCAGCAGCCCTAAATAGAGGCCTGTAACATGAAAACAGCAACAGGCCTTGCAATCTAGTGAGCAAGACTTTGGTTCAGTAACAGGAGCCAAGAAAGAAGCCCTATTGATAATTGTGTGATTGTGTAAGTTAGGTCGAACATGGAAGGACACAGGGAGGCACTGGGTACAGACTGTAAGCCAAAGGGGAGTAATGGAACATCTTAATAAGAAATGTCTTGGTACGAAGACTCCCTAAAAACTAATGCACATACCGACCTAGATTCAGGACCGGGTCGGAACTGACAGCATAAAGGATAGTAAGTAAGCCCCCCTTCCATAAGGTGAGGGGTGGTAACTAGGCAACAGAGGGTGGTAACCGGGTACGTAAAGAAATGATGTAAGTTGTTTGTACCTGTCTATAAAAGGACACCGCAGAGGGTGCTCTCCGGCCGACCTTGGAGGAGAGGGGGGGCACTAGGCGCCTAAACTTACAGAATGCACAGTAGCTTAACTTTGACTAACTGCTGTTAATATCTGATATATGGCAATAGACCTGCCCGGTGTTGGTACTTTGTCAACGCGGGCCATAGTGCCCAGTGGTGTAACAATGTACTGATCTCTGTTACCAACTGGTAGAGCTTCGCATTTGACAATAAACTTGCTCGACTGATTTCAAACCTTGCCTGCATCTGTCGTTTCCGCGGCCTCTCAAAGATCTCCCGTGTTGACCCAAGTGCACAGGGTCTAACACTCTAGATAAAAGGAGTACCGATTGTTACGCACGCAACCGAAAGTTTATCACCACCGACGGAGCAGAGGTCCTGTCAGGAGCGCGCCAGGATGACCCTGACCAGACGACACTGACACCGACAGTCCAGACCACCGAAGGTAGCGAGGTACGAAAACACCGAGGTACGACACTGGTGACCCCGACGTGTCAATACTCTGCCCCAGGGAATATTTGACAAACCAAGTGCTTAAAAAACACCAAAAGACTTCATCTAGAACGGGTAGCTATACCTACTTTATTTGACAATCAAAATACTGTGTGAGAGGTCAACATAATTACTATGGCTTTATGTTTGGAAAATTAAGACTTATTAAAAATAGCATTGTGTAATCTGCTGCTGCCTCTCCGCAATTAGTTTTTCATTAAAAAACCCTGAATTCGGGTCTTTTCTGGTACTAATATTGTAAATTTTGCACAGATGTATGCCAATTAAAATCCCAGATCCTCCTCAAATATGTCAATTGGCATAAAGTGTCCAATTTAGTAAAATGAACTGAGTCTTTACACTAGAACACGAGTGAATACAAAATCTAATCCATTCTAAAAGAATCTGTTGTAATGTTCCCTTTTGTCATCTTTTGACTTGTCATCAATATCTATGAATAACTTGGGGAATTAACTAAAAGCCTTTACCCTAACTTGCCAGCTTCTTACTCACCAATACAGACAACATAAAGTTTTGTGGAAAACAGGTCTATAAGTCAGTAATTTTTAAAAATAAAATAATGAGATTTTGGAACAAATTAATCAAGTAAACAGTAATAAGTCACTAGGGATGTGAATGACTAGTTGACTGGTTAGTCGAGTAGTCACTTCCCCCCTCCCTTGCTGCCTCTATGAGAAAGAGGCAGCAAAGGAGGGGGGAGAGGACGAGGTGCTTCAAAGCAGCAGCGCTGCGTGGAGCCTGAGGTCAGGCACTCCACAGCATTTCAAAGCGGCAGCGTCACATGGAGCCTGAGCTGACCTTATGCTCCATGTGGTACTGCCACTTTGAAATGACATGGAGAATACAGGGGGCCAGTGGGGTCTGCTTGTGTCCCCCGCTGGTCCTATGCTCCCCACAGCGTTTTGGCCTTTGAAGTGTAGCAACAATGTTGAGAATCATTAAGAAAGAGATAAATAAGAAGACATGGTATTTTCTGTTGCCTCTATACAAATATATGGTACGCCTGTTTTCGGAATACTGTGTGCAGATATGGTTGTCCTCATCTAAAAAAAGAAACCCAAAAACCCAAACAACACACAAATCACAAACTGTAATTGGAAAAGGTTCAGAAAAGGGCAACAAAAATTATTAGCAGTATAGAACAGCCTTCATATGAAGAGCAATTAAGACTGGAGCCTTTGAGATTGGAAAAGAAACAGCAAAGGAGAATATGATGGTCTATAAAATCATGACTCGCCTGGAGAAAGTAAATAAGGAAGTGTTATTTACTCCTTCTCATAAGAACAAGAGGTCACTAAATGAAATTAATTGCCAGTAGGATTAAAACAAGCAAAAGCAATTTTTTTCACAATGCACTGTGAACCTCTAGAACTCAGGGAAAGACTGTAATGGGGGTCAAAAAAGAGCTAGATAAATTCATGGAAGATGGGTCTATCAATGGCTATGAGTCAAGATGGGCAGAGATAGTGCCTCTAGCCTTTATTTCCCAGAAGCTGGGAATGAGCAGTAGGAATCTGATAGTCACTTGATTATTCATGCTTGATGTTCATTCCTTCTGGGGCACTGGACACTGTCGTAAAACAGGATACTGGGACAGATGGACCTTTGGTTTGATGCAACGTGGCCATTCTTATGATTAAGGATTTCATCTCCAGAAACACACTAAAAGGAAAATAATTAACTAAAACCAATAGCTTGCTCACTATTCCTAGTGATGCAGATCAAGCAGGTTATCTTCTCAAAATCCACTTGTATGCTTGATGAAAGAGAACGAACCTTGGACCGATAGCTTGAGTGCTGAAATTCTTCACAAATTTATATGGGGGAGGAAGGGGAGAAATGAAGCCAATACTTTGATAATCTACAGATGTCAAATCTTGACTTTAAGCTAAAAACCAAAATATCTTGGCTACCTTAAAGATCTTCGATCCTAGAAAATTAGGTAATCTGCATCAATGCAAGACTGAAGAGCTAGGATCCTAAAATGGCTTCAGATGCAAGCATCAGGACTGATGATGCCTGATCTGATGGTTAAGTGGTTGCTGGAGTGAATGGGGGAAGACTTAAACAACACTCTCTTTTCTACAAGTCCAAGAGATGAGCCATATACAGAGAAAACTCTACTGTAGAGAGTGAGGAATCAAGGGATACAAGAAATAGTATCTGGCATGCTGATGCATCACGGGTATTTCAGAATTAGACAATGCACAATTCTTCAAATAGGCCTGTTTAAAAAACTAGGAAAGACCAATGATTAACTACTACGCACACATATCACACAATGAAACTAACCAAGCTGAAAGATGAATCCAAGCCTCAGAAAATCTTTAATCTCAGGCTATATCTACACTGGCAAAGTTTGGCAATGAAAGGTGCTGTCAACATGCAAAAGTCACCAAAGGCGAAAACTGGCCAGTTTTTCTGACTCCCACTGTCGACATTTCATGGCTACACTGCTAGCACCCTGACAACAGACAGAGCAAAGCAATGTGGGTAAGCATCCAACAGTACAGTGTTATGGAACAGAAGAGCTGCTTTATGAGCTCTCCATACTGAGGAATGTCAAAGCAGCCCAGCAGTCTCTCCAGCTCCCCCCTTTCCAGCAGGGCAGAACATGAAGGAGCATTCCAATGATTTTCTCTTTGTTTGAACAGAACAGCTTACTCAAATGTCAGATACTTTCTGGAGCTTTGAAAGGCGAGGGGCACATGCCTACAGGGCAGCGGAGATCACAAAACACTGAGAACAGCCATCAGGGCAGGCATTATGGTATACCGGTGGAAGCCAGTTCTCTTGACAAAACAAACTACAGCGTCTACACTGGCTCTTTATCGACAATAAAGGGAGGGGAAAAGACAAATTAGTGTGTCTCAGAGGTGGAAGTTTGTGTCGCCATAACTGGGTGTTTTTCTCTGACAAAAGCTACATTATAGCATAAACAATCTCACTGTCTTGTCGCCAAAAAGGCAGGTTTTGGCGACAAAATAGCGAGCGCGTAGACAAGGTCTCAGAAGAGTAGCAGGGGGAGTGAACCACAGCTTCACAATCTTGTAGAATTCTAATAGCTAAAGCTCATATAATGGGGAATTATCCAAAAGTTTCACTAAAACTGTTTAGAGAAAAATGTAAAAGCTTTAAAAATAAATAAATGAAGTGCACTAATTCAAATACACGTCAAAGCAAAAGGAAGAAAAGTGATACCCACAACTGATGCTAGCAAAGGAGAAAGAAGGGCAGCTAGATCTAGGTACCTTGTGCAATCCCAAATGGTTTTCTGGATGGCTTGGAACTCTCAATGCAGGAAAACCAAGCATGGGATAAGGGGGACCTACAGCAGCTGTTCATGAGAGGCAGTAGGAGGGTGTGTGTGTGTGTGTGAGAGAGAAAGAGAAAGAGGGAGAACATTATTTGGAAGCTGAAGCACCAACAGCCTCACCCCCATTTTATTACAAAAAAGCAGTAAGTTCTTCGTTAGCTATTCAATAGGTTGACCTAAAATGGTATTCATTGTCTGTCTTTGGCGAGTTCAAGAGCAAAAACTTGCTCCCAGATCAGCACTCTCTCAGGAGCAAGCCAGCAAAGGCTTGCAAAATGAATGTGTCTTAATACTATTCATTTCAGTTTGTTACAAGGCTATTTTTGGGTTAACATCCAGGGTAAAAGAAAAGAGCTAGTAGACCTACACACAATTTTAACTGTTGTGTCTCAAATCTATTTTGATGTTAAAAAGTTTATTAAAAACACTTGCATTTTGAGATATGTATTTAACACTAGATCTTGCAATGATATATCTATCATTAATTTGCTTTATCGAATGCAATCTGATGACAAAATTTTGACGCTTCCAGTGAAATTTACATCTACTCACACAGCCAACACATGGCCTATGGACCACAAATCCATATACATCCTACACTGAGGACTTACATAGGATGATTCAAGTGGTGAGCTGCTTCTGCCCATGCCAATCTAAACACCATTAATAAAAGTATTTTCTAGAAATACTGTCTGCCCCTTAAACTCTAAAGCATAGATATTTTCCCCACTTCACAATTTGAATTGTCAAATTTTCTCCAAGGCTTGTTTCACACTTGCTAATTTGCAATCAGATGTGAATATTGCTAGTCAAAATCCTGAAGAACTGGGTTTAAATGGCAGTCATGACAAAAGCTGCTATGCATAGCAAGAGTTCTGTCCGTTCATCTGAAAATCTTTGAAACTCATTGGGGAATTGGTTATTTGCCAAAGAAAATCTGCTCTTAAAAGTCACTTGACATTAAAAAAAAATGAGGTCCAAATATTGAATAGAATTTAAAAATGAAAATTCAAAAAGAATGAGCATGTTGACTTGGTCTACATTATGAATATTTTTTCAAACTTCTAGAGCTAAAGGAGATATTTGCAAAGTAATCTAAAACAGAGCAATGAACAGAAATCATTTCATTCATGCATGCCAGTAATTTTAAACCAGATTTGTCAGATATATATTATGACCATATTTCAAAATGGTTGTTATATGATATTTCAATTGTTTATTTTATCAATTCTGTGTTTTCAGAAATTTAATCTTGTCTTAATTTAATATAAACATGAGTTATATAGAGCTGGTTTTTTTAAAGCAAGATACCTGAATTCAGAAAGCTAAGGCATTGTACTCTATTAGGGATGTTATGACAGTTTTACAATAACAATGAAGTTTGTTTGCCACAACATTAGCAGGACAAATTTATTTATAACAAATGCTTTAAAAATGTACTGATAAAAATGGCCATTGATACTGTCAGCACTTCTTGCAATTTGACAGATCAAATCTTATTTTCATTCTTAAACCCATGAAGGAGCGATATCACCAACTTGCATTCTGTAGTGAGCAAATTGATTAATCCCTCTCTATAGAAATCTCAACTCTTGATTACACCTATCAGACGTTAAGCAGCATTATTCTAGAGTGACAACACTTGACAAATTCCCCAACCATTTTTCTCAGCCTTTGTGGCCCTGCTAGCTTGTATTAACCCTGATGAAAAATTAATTTTCCTTATCTTCTTCTAAACCCCAAAATCCAAATCCGCCAAACTGGCAACTCTTTCTGTAAAGGTATTATAAAAACCTCTAAAAGATTAATTGCATGTCTTCAGGTGACATTAAATTAATTTCTATACTCATGACAGACATTTGATACTCCGTACTGAGAGGACAGATAACATTGTCAGGATACACAGAAGGACAGTGGTGTAGTGTCCCAGGGCAGCCTCTTATGCATTCTCCTTCCGATAAGGCCATACTTCACTGTCACTGGCACTGTTACTGATCTTGTGGCCCATAGACCTCTCTACACAGGTTTCTATTAAATACTACAATGCTATGTCTATCCATGTAATCTTTACAAAGCTAATTCAAAAATCACCCAATAGTAAATGGATGTGCGGGCTGCAAAAGCACTTCACAAATCAACCTAGAATTTTTAAGTATCACACATATAAAAACACAAAGACCACAAAGGTTCTAAAACGCTCAACTCATTCTGTGGACCTAGTTGTTTAACATATAGCACAATTCAAACAGAGCATGCGACAACAGATGAAGTCTTAAAATCTTACACAAAAAACCTTAAAGTCCCAAATGGTCTCTCTTCCCCCTCCCCAAAGAAAATCAACTACAAATACTCCATCTGCAGTTTAAAAGTCAGTATTTCCAGAAAAAAGAGTCACTTAACAGATCACAGCAGTTGTGAGAAAATACCCATTAGACCACTAAAGCCATTCTCCAAGGGCAGACAGTATAGTGACTATCTTGTGATACATCTATGCCTGTGTGTATAAGTAGAGTTTAAAACTGATAAAAAGATTTCATTGAAGCAAATATTCAAAGAAAGTTATATGAGGTACAAGTTAAAAACAAAAGCTTGGTGGGCAATCTCATGTATCTCTTGTTGTGAAGTATATAGCCCATCAGGGAAGAAGGTGGCCCACGTCTCTCGTTGTCTGTCTCGTGTCTGCTGTGAAAGAATGAATAGTCTGCTTTAGTGGAGGAAGCAGATGGTTCCTCGGTCTCTTTGTGGTGGTCTTGGTCACTCATTCTGGTACTGACAATGGCCCATGACATGGTTGGTGTAAGTGTCCCTAGACCACCGGATGGCACTGGAGACCATCAGCTGTCTCATGAGGCGAGCGCAGCACCAACCGATGCTGCACACTTGCAGTACGGGCACATCACAGGGATCCCAAGCGCGCAGGGCCCCCACCAGCAGGGCGTGGCTCTCAACTCTGTAGCCTCAGACCCGCAGGGTTGTCTGCCAATGGGGTGTGTTTCTCAGTTTTCCGAGCTCAGGCTTTGCAGAAGGCTGGTGTCTGGTTCTCAAGAGACACCATGATATCCATCATGATGACCTTGCTCGTCTCCTCATTGGTCATCATGATATTAGGTTGCAGCAGGCTGTCTAAACCGGGAATGATGGAGTTGACAACAATGCTGCCCAATGTTGGCAGGAAGGCTTTGACTAGCTAGTCCGGGATAGCATTATGGTGGAGCTGCCAGGTCCTGAAGTGTATCTGACAGCTGTACAAAATGTGAGGCAGAGTCTCATTGTTGAAGCTGCACCTCCTGCCCCTTTGTCCCAATCCTCATAGCGGAGGGCCCTGTTGAGGTGGATGTAGTTGTGCTGGGTCCTGTGGACAAACCACCAGCCAGCAAAGTGGGTGAAGCTGCCCTCAGGGAGAAAGTGGATTCTGGCATCCCACTTGCTGATTATCTCAAATACTTTCCTCTGGTCCAGCTTCTGTATTAGGTTCTCCGCATAATGACAGCAGATGGTGTCTTCTAGGACCCACCTGATCCTCTTGCAGTTGGAGTGGATGGTGCTCTTAATGTGTGCACCAGGACTCCCAGCTCCTGGAACTCCTTGCACCATGTCCAGCATCTCCAGATGGCATGTGGCATTGCGGGCATGAGACCTCAGCGAGGACAGGTCTCTCCCTTCTCTCCCAAACTTTCCCTCCAGGGAGCCACTCAGGTACATGATGACATCCTGCTCAGAGGGGATCTTGGGGATGTGCTTCCTTATCACTTCTCGCATGGTGCTCTCAGTGATACTCCTCACCTACAGGAGATGGAAGATGTGGGAGACCACCACCACATTGCACAGGTCTCCTATTTGAGGTACATTAGTGCCATCGTCTCTCTGGGAGATGTAGATGGTATCCATGCTGGCCTTCTGAGGGAGGTAGAGCCATCTCTTAATAAGTGCCAGATGGCACTGTCTGCTTTGTTCAGGGGCACCTTGGCCTTGGCTGAACCACTGAAAGAATTCAGTGCATTATCTTTCCCAGGGGATGAGCAGGGAGTCCTGCAGAATCTCTGCAATGTTGTCCTCGGGAGAGGGGAGAGGCTCTGACTCCTGGGAGCATGCTCAGGTGCTGCTAGAACTGCCCTTCCTTAAGGAGACAATCGTCTCTTCTTGAATTTGTAACTGGCATAAGCCTCATTAAGTCTCTGATCCCACTGTGAACATGGAGGGGGGGGGCATACCTTCTGACATTGAAATGAACGTCTATCTACTCGGTGGCTCAGCAGACCATGTCGAGCACCTCCTGGAGACAGTTTGAGCTGTCAGCAATCAGGACCAAGTCACTGGTGTAGGCCAGGACATCAATCCTCTCGCTGTGCAGGTTGAACCCGGCCAGGCTGCAGGAGATAGCGTGCAGGCGTAGTTCCATGGCCAGGTTGAACATGGTGGGGTTTAGGGGGCCCTGCTTTATGCCACAGCGGTTGTGGATGGTGTCTGTCTCTCCACCCGTGGAGCAGATGATGATGATGCAGTCTCAACAGAGGTCCCAGAGCAGCTGAAAGAAGGTGTTGTTGATACTACAGTTGTTTATAGTAAAAAGAAGCTAAAGTCCACACAGAATAGAATTACAGCAGTGTAATACACAAAAATAAACACTGTAAAAACAAAGCAAAACCATTGCTGTCTACTCTTTAATGTTAAAAAAAACCAACACCCTTCCTCCCCCAAAAAACCCAGCTAACCAATGGTTCAGGACATTTTATCGAGAGAATTGCCAGAACTGGCAGACAACAAATGCTATAAGAGTCTCCTGTTATCTATAGATCAGCAGTTCTCAAACTTTTTGGGCTCTGGAGCCATTTACATGCTTAAAAATTTATGCGGAGCCCCAGCGGTGTGTGTTAATTGCGTCAGTTCGAGGCAATTGTCAATTATGCTTTTGAAGGCTTTCCAGTTTGTCAACCTCACGGAGGCCCTGGAGATGTCTCAGGCTCCGCAGAGCATAGTTTGAGAAACACTGCTATAGATACTTCAAGTACTTCACAAAAAGTGGCAAGAATTATTCCCATTCTACAGAATGGGAGACTAAGGCATAATTATGAAACTTCGCACAAGTCAGTGGCAGAATAATCACAGGTTTTCAGACTTAAAGTTTAGCATTCTGCCTGACTGGGACATACATGCCTGAGGTTGGTCATTACTTTTTAAATGACAGAAAAGCAATAATATATTGGTTGAATACAATTTTCACTCTGCTCCCTCCATCCACACTGGATCATAGTCATCTCTATTTAAAAGAGAATCTCAGTACTGGTGAGCAGTTCAAGACAGAAATTATCTAATTTCCATTTATTTACACCAGGGGTGGGTGAAGGGGCCTCCATGGGCTGGATCTGGCCCATGTCTGCACTGCCACTCCCAGACCAATCAAGTCCTGGGTGGAGATGGGGGAGTGAGCAAAGTCTCCTACCCCCTCCAAGGGCACACGGCGGCTAGAGAAAATACCGGCTGTTTTAAAACAGCTGGCATTTCTCTCTAGCTGCTGCACACACTTGGCAGGGCAGGGGGCAAGAGACTTCGCATGCTCTCCCAACCCCAAGGCCCTTACTGGCCTGGGAGCAGGGGGGAAGCACGCGATACTTTCTTTCCCCACCAGGGGCATGCAGCAGCTAGAGAGAAATACTAACTGTAGAGAGCCAGGATTTCTCTCTAGCCACCATGGGCCCCTGGCAGGGCGGAGGCAAGAGATTGAATGCTCCCCCCACCTCCAGGCCCTGATTGGTTTGGTGGCTGAGGGAGCATAAGAGGTCTCCTCCTACTGCAGCCCCTAGAGGGAACCACTGGCTATTTTAAAACAGCTGGCGATTTTCTCGGAGGGGAAGGGGGAAGACTTCACACACTCCCCCACCCGCAGGCCAATCAGAGTCAAATTATTGCCCACCTCTGATTTAAACACACACGAAAAGAAAAGCTATGCCTCGCATATACAAAGTTAGATTAAGAATAACTCAAATCAAATCACTGGGTTACTAATCAATCAGTTTCCATTTATATTGAAGGCGCTGACCCCTACTAACTCTGTTCAGAGCATTAAAAACCATGTTTGAGGAAATGTGTATTTTCCCTTTACATTTCCAAAAATGTTGATCATGAAGCAAGGGTACACAGAACTAATACATACAGAGATAATATCATACCATACTATCATAATGTGGACAGAATTAAATTGAGTTGTTTCTATTCTCAGCATAAGCATGTTCCCTTTCCAGCACTGTATAAAAGAAGGAGATATGTTTCAGTCAAACTACGGAAAGGCATTCAGTGAGCAATGATGTTCTTAATACCTGGGATGCCTTCTTCAAAGTGAGCTGAAAATTTCCTTGCTGTCTCTATCTGAAAGTGCATGTTGTTCGCAACAGCAGAAGCTGTGGCACAGACAGGGTTAGACAACAGCAACAAAAGGGTATGAGCCTTGTTTACTATGCTACGACTGAAGTAGCTGCACAAATGGTGAATTATTCCTACCTACTTTGCTAGGGTAGAATCAACCTGCGAGTTATTGACTGTTGTATGGGAAATTCCCCAATAAAATGTAAATATAACTGTAGAGCTACAATAAAATCAATTCAGTTTGAGACTTGCCATACCACTGAGTTACTGTGCCCCTATTCTAAAATCCACCTCCTTCCATCAAAACAATGCACTACTTTAAGCAATAGTAAAAGATTACTTCAGAGCAAAAGTACAGTGGACATTTATTTTAGCAGAAGTAAAGAGCGCCCCAAAATATATTTTTCATAGAATACTTGGTGTGTTGTAAGCACATGTATTAGGACATGTTTTGAAGGGAGAAACATAGTTTGTCAAGGAAAATTCCTGTTTTAGGGAGTTCCATTCAAAATGCTAGTGACAAACTTATATGATCTAGTAGTCCCTATTTTGTTCCCCCAGTAGCACAGTATGACTTTACAAAAAAAATCTCCCTGGAAGGCATTTCTATTGGAAAACATCTGAATAACACTTGCTCTCTAATTCAACTGAATGCAGCTAAACCAGTCAGCTTTTATCTTGATTCTTAGAGCATATCCTCTACAGAGGTATCCAGCCACCAAAACAAATATTCAGCAGGTTTAAAGCAAAACAGAACTATTTCTTCACACAATGCACAGTCAATATGTGGAACTCATTGCCAAAGGATGCTCTGAAACCGGGTTAAAGAATTGGATAAATTCATTGGCTAGGTCTACACTACAAGGTTTTTGCGCAAAACCACCTGTGTTTGCGCGAAAACCTGCAGAGCATCCACACCTCAAATGAGCTCTTGTGCAATTAAATGGGCAGGTAAATGGCAGAATAGAGGGCTTTTTCCACTGTAGGTAAACCTCCTTTTCTGAGGCATAACTGTTTTTAGCACTACAGTTATTGCGTAAGAAGGCAAGTGTGGATGCTTCAGAGGGGTTTCTTGTGCAAGACACCCCTATGGAAAAAAGCACAGGTGCTCTGATGGCCATTCTTGCTTTCTTGCACAACAGTGTCCATGCAGCGTGGACGGTCTCTTGCACAAAAGCACATGGCTTTTGTGATGTGCTTTGAGGTGTGGACATGCTCTTGCACAAGAAGTTTTTGTGCAAAAACTCTTACGCAAAAGGCTTCTTGCGCAAGAAGCATGTAATGTAGACGTAGCCATGGAGATTAGGCCAAGGATGAAATCCTCAATGGACACAAGATGGTCAAGGACACTACCCTATGTCTGGGTGTTGCTAAACTAACTGTCAGGCTATGTTTACACAGCAGCATTATTTTGGAATAACATCAGTTATTCCAAAATAACAAAGTGTGTCTACACTGCAAGCCATTATTTTGAAATAATGGCGAGCTGGAGGACTTCTTACTCTGACTCCTGTAACCCCCATTTTACGGGGAGTAAGGAAAGTCAAAGGAAGAGTATTCTTCCTTCGACTTCCTCCTGTATAGGTAGCTCCAAAAGCCGAATTAAACTATTTCGACTTAAACTTCACAATTGATGTAGCTCATGTTGCATAGCTTAATTTGACTTTAGTCCTGCTGGAACTAGACGTACCCTCAGAAGCTGAACTCACTTGGATGGATTACTCACTTGTCCTGTTCTGCTCACTCCCTCTGAATCATCTGGCAATAGTTACTGTTGGGAGACATACTGGGCTGGATGGGCCATTTTTCTGGGCTAGTATGGCCATTCTTATGTTACTTGATTTAAGTGACCATAAGATGATTAGTCTCTTACCTTCCCCTCATTCTATAAGATTTTTATTTTCTTTCAGAACATGATCTCTGTATACTTATGAGAGGATCAGTAGAAAGAGGTTCTGAATTGCCTAGATGTGTCATTATGATCTCTTTTGGAAGTGTGAGGTAACTACTAAAACAACTCTGCCTCCTTTGTACAATCTTGACACTACACTAGTGGAAATGTCACTGTGGTCCTGACTTTACAGAGTGAAACAATTCCACTTGTGATTTAGCCCATCCTAATGTAGGACTTTCAACATTAAAAAAAACCTTCAACTTAAACCAGCATTCAACAGAAAGCCAGTAAAGAGAGCTTACTAGGATGATACGCATTTGTTGGCCTATGCTATTGAACAAACAAGCTGCTATGTTCTAAACTGAATAGAGCAAGTTCAGCAAGTTCTTTCCTAGTTTTTCTGGTTCAGGATTCCTGTAACTTAAATTAAATTAAAATTTGGTGAGCCACAGATACCTTTCAACAGCCAGTATGTGTTTTATGTACTGCTGCATTCCCACCTGGTACTTTTTTCCTTTTAAATAAAGGACTAAGGATGTAAAAGAGTAGTCAAGTATTTGACTACTCACGTTTTAGGCAGTGGGGAGGGGAAAAGGGGGAGAAGGAGAGTAGGTGTTACGGGGGAGCTGGATGCGGGGGAGCTGGCTTAAAACAGCTTCCACCAAGCACCGTCACTGCAGTACAGGAGAGTGGGGAGGAAGGGGAGGCAGAAGCACAGCAGTGCTGCGGGTTTCAGTCCCGGCTCGTAACAGGTCCGGACCACTGCAGCTCTGCCTTTTAAATGTAGCAAGAGCCAGGCAGCTACTTCCAAAGGCCACTCCACCCTGGCCATGGTGGGCACCCCGCCCCCGCTGCTCCCATTTTATCAGTTAACTAGTTAAACTTAACATTTAACCAATTAACTAAATTAAATGGGATTTTACATCCCCACTTTGAATATTTTACATTAAAGCATTTCACTGTTCTTGGGAATCACTAAATTTAAATGGGACCAATCTGTATCCTTTCCCACGCCAATAATACCATGCTGACCAATTTTCACTTTAAAATAAGATCCCTTCTCTTAGCAACAAATTTCTACTTACGCTATCATGAATCATAGAACTGGAAGAGACTTCAGAAGGTCATCAAGTCCAGCCCCCTGCTCTAGGCAGGACCAATTCCAACTAAATCAACCCGGCCAGGGCTTTGTCAAGCTGAGACTTAAACACCTCTAGGGATGGAGACTCCACTACTTCTCTTGGTAACCCATTCCAGTGCTTCACCATCCTCCTAGTGAAATAGTTTTTCCTAATGTCCAACCTGGACCTCTCCCACCACAACTTGAGACCATTGCTCCTTGTTCTGCCATCTGTCACTACTGAGAACAGCCTCTCTCCATCCTCTTTGGAACCTCCCTTCAGGAAGTTGAAGGCTGCTATCAAATCCCCCCTCACTCTTCGCTTCTGCAGACTAAACAGACCCAAGTCCCTCAGCCTCTCCTCATAAGTCATATGCTCCAGCCCCCTAATCATTTTGGTTACCCTCCGCTGGACCCTCTCCAATGCGTCCACCTCCTTTTTGTAGTGGGGGGCCCAGAACTGGACACAATACTCCAGATGCAGCCTCACCAAAGCCGAATAAAGGGGAATGATGACATCTCTTGATCTGCTGGCAATGCTCCTCTTTAGATGGTACCTTTTCAGAGCAAGAACTCGGGTGGGTTTTTCAAAGGGGTACAGTCTAATTTGAGAAATATTGCTAGACTGCAATATTCCAGATCATTGGAAGTCTGTCCTTTCAACACCTTTTACTGAGTTCCAACCTCCTTGACGTTTAAATTAGAGCAGTTTCTTAGGTGTCACTCTTTATGCGATGTTTTTAAGTTGTAAGTATGAAAAAGAATTATGAAGATTCCATATAAAATGCTGGTCCACATTAAGTTTTTGCCTGTGCACCTAAGAAGGCACAGACACGATCCTTACCTGTTCCTAAGTCCGTTCTCGTCAATGGCGGGGAATGAGTACTGATGCCAACTGATGCCATCTTCTCACTCTTGGAAAATAATTTTACTTTACTCTGCTAACATTGTGATGTTACACACCTCAAAGCTTTATTTCAGAATGGCGTCAAAGATGCCTATATACTTCTTGACACACAAGTGTTGGCTATTTTAATTAAATATTTGTAAAAGCACTTTTGAGATCTTTGGATGAAAGGCACTATAGAAATTTAAATTTAAACAATTTTTATTGATTGTCATGAATAATATACATACAAGCAAAACAACAAATACAATCATCAAGTAAAAGTTGGTAGATAAATTTACTCCATTCAACAGGATGGTCTAATTCAACTTTTATTTTCTCTATTTTTTGGAATTCAGTGTTTAACTCTCACCCGGACTGCTATCCTAAAGAAAACAAAGCTATCTGCCCTTTAACTGTTCAGTCTTTTTTTAAATACAACCTTACAGACTGAATTTCCAAGCAAAATAGTTTGCCAGCTATATCCATCGAGATTTTTCAGATGCTGTGTCAGGCAGTGGTTGGTATAACTCCTGAAAATCTAAGAGTTCATTTTTAATCCAACAAAACATAGTGACTTATACGAAAGGCCCACTAGTGCAGATTTCCACATAGACAAAGAGTGGGATATTCTTGGTCCAGCATAAGATTCAGCATTTTCGGGCAACAGAGGCTGAGACATATCACTTTGAGCAAGGAAGACCAGTCTTTTGCTAGGGAGAGATCACCCAATAATAATATAAGATGACTGAGTAGAATAACAATGATTTTAAAATATTATGCAATGCCAACATAACTTCAGACTAATCAATGGACATGTTCAACATGCACAGTGTATATAACCTTTTAACACTTCAGACATATAGCCCTAACTCTGGGTACAAACCTGCTCCCTTGAGTGCCACGCTCATCTCTGCGCCATCCTATTGGTTTTACAGATTTCAATGACATCTGTTTTTTTTTTTTTTAGGTATCTACTATATCTGCATACAGATATCCATTTATTACAGTATTTCCTCCCAACAAGTCCCATTTCAAGATCTTATCCTGTTTGATTCCTATTCTGTTCTTGATCTAATATTGAGATTAGGCTTCTGATTGAGACAGACATATCTGAGTCTTTTTCTCATGGACAGCACTATAATGATATGCTGATATTGCATATCCAAGACCTAGTGAAGGGATATCCTGAAGTTATGCAAAAAAAGTAAGACTGAGGCAAGATAAGCTATGCCAAGAGTGTGCTGTAGCTGGTGAAAAAGCAAAGTCCTGATATCAAATATATCTGCTGAACACTTAATCCCACTGTCTCTTCAAGTCCTAAAGATCAGACAGACTAAATATGCCAAGCATATTTGGACTACTTCCTCATATAGAGGCACAAGAGTTGGCCTAGAAGTTTTTGAAAAGGTAGGGTACTGGTAAAAATGACAGCTGTGACTTGGAATTAATAAAGATAAATCCAAACATGAACTTCTGGAATCGCACCACTACTCCCTGATATGCCATTCAATATACTATAGTATCTGATATACAGGAAGCATTAATCGCCTTCTGCTTTCTATTCTTTGACGCTTGCCAGCTACATATGGAACACTTTAAAGTACTTCTGACCTCAGATATGCTTTTTTACTTTTAGAGATATTTAATTGGTAAGAATTTCAATTTCATGAAATGTTCTTTAAAAGACTATTTTTCCAGTAAGTGTGAACTGCAATAAAAGCAACTTTGACAGACCCATCTTCTTTGTCTCAGAGATGAAGTGATATTGCATACCTGGAATCAGATACCTGGAGCTCAGGGGTGGGCAATAATTTTTGATGGGGGCCACTCCAAGAATTTAGTAAGTGGTCAAGGGCAACACTTTTCTATGATATTCATGGGGGGAGGGGGGGGCGGGCGTGAGTGAGATCTGGGACAGAGGATGGGTGCAGCAAGGACCTTGAGGTAGGGGTCAGGGGTGCAGGGTCTGTGAAAAGTCTGGGTGACAGAGGGAGTTGTAAATTGGGAGAGGGGATTGGGATGCAGGAGTGGGATGCTAACCTGGGGAAGGAATGCAGTGGAATGCAGAGTCTGGGACATGACCTGGGTCAGGGAGTTAGGCTGCAGGAGGAAGTGGGATGTCACATGCAGGCTCTGGCTGGGAGGCACAGCAAGACCCTCAAGCAGGCTCCCTGCCTGCTGCACTCCCACATGTGGCTCAAAGGAGTTGGCTTCTAGGGCCAGTATGTGCATCTCTGCATGTCATGTGCTAGGGACATAAAATCCCATTTAATTGGCTAACTGGTTCAACATATTGTTTAAATGGTTAACTAATTAAAAGGGGAGAAAGAGGGTGGGGGGGGGGGCTACTCCAGCCTGGCTGAAGCAATCCCCCTGCACCCCCCTACTGCAGACAAGGGCTGCTCCAGAGCCTGTAACCATGTAACCGCTACGATTTTTAACCATTACGCAGTTCACTTTTTAACATCCCTACTTATTACACAAAAAATAAAGACTCATATCAGGATATACTCTTGTTCTACAGAACGATCTACTGTCCTCAAAGTAATTTTGAACCAGGAAAACATGACAACTTCCTTAAAAAGGGAAAATTAAATTTAGGACAGCTAAATTTGAGATTGAACAAAAGCCCTCATTGGCATATCATGCCACTCACCACTGTTCTACCCACCACCATATCAGTGAGTCTAATGAGCAGACAGACTTTGCCAACAGCTCTTGTGTAAAGCAAAAACAATTTAGATAAAAGATGGTCTGAGCTTGATCCTAGTCCACTCCCTGTTAGATAACTGTTTACTTTGCATTATTCAGTAATGCTGTTAGTCTGCTGAAAGAGAGGACTTTTCAAGTGTGTGCTGATATGCACTGGCACAGCTGGGTAGAGTAGTCTGCACAGTGCCTAACCAGCATAATTTTCACCATTCCATGGGCATTAAAGACTTCATCTGCACAAAAAATTAAAGAGAAAGAGTATAAAAGATCTGTAGTGTTGACAGCTGCAAAGAGACTACTATACTGCAGAATCAAGTTATTGGTCACAGATAAAAGGAGCCAAAGCATATTCTGGTGGCTGACAGAAGGGAAGCCAGGCAAACCTAATTCAGACAGAGGAACAAAGATTAGAGAGTAACTTATTTTTAAAAAATAGCACTAAGGTGCCTCAAAGGTCTGGTAATAAGTAGAATTTGCTGCAGTACTATAAACCAGAGTTGACAATATTATTTGAGATCCTTATGGTTTGCAGGGCTCTGATAAACTTTTTAATATTTTTAAAAATACTGAGCATCAAACTAGGCCAGATTGCCCCCCTGCTGCTGAGATTCTTCTTTTTCTTTGTGTGACACATGGAACAAAGTCATGGATTCAACTTTCTGACAAATTATTAAAAAATTAACTGTCTTGATCAGAATTAAAGCTAATTGTAACCCTTGCTTTCATTTTTCTGTAGTCTGAAAGAAAACAAATATTCTACAGTGACAAGGGAAAGCAACTACATATGATGCATAGACAACCTGTTCCATGCTGATGATGAAGCAAATTATGAACTCAATTTTCAGGGGACAAAATCAAGTCTATATAGCTTACAATTAGGCTTACCAGATGGTTTAAAAAAAATACCGGACACACTTGATCTCAGATGGGGGGAGCTGAGAGGGGGTCGGGGGAGCAGGGCTGGCTTGGAGGAAACCGGCCGGCGGGAAGCAGGGCTGGCCGGGGGGAGAGGGGGGGTTGGGAGGAGCAGGGCTGGCCGGAAGGGGGTTGGGAGGAGCGGGGCTGGTTGGGGGGAGAGGGGGAGAACCAGATGGCAGGGAGCAAGGCTCGAGGAGGGGAGGAACCGGCTGGCGGGGAGGGAAGAGCAGGGGGGGAGCGGGGGAGAGAGGGACGGACCAGCTGGCTGTCAGGAAGCAGGGCTGGCCCGAGCGCACACAGATCCCGAGGTGCTGTCCGTCCCGGCAGGGCACATGGGCGAGTCTGGCCCTGGGGATTCCATCCCGCCCCGGCCCCGCACCTCTCCTCTCTACTACGTAGTTGCATACTGCCTGGCTGGTAGACACGCTCATGCAGCATGAGCGTGTCTATCAGCCAGGCAGTACGCAACTACGTGCTGATACTCATGATAATAATAAAAATTTAATTAGAAAATACTGGACATTTATGTGTTTCCCGGACAGAAAGCGCAAATATCAGACTGTCCGGTTCAAAACTGGACACCTGGCAACCCTACCTACAATGCAGTAGGAACAATACATGTATTCAATGAGGTTAAATCTGATCACAAGGAACATGCAAGTAAAATTGCTCAAAAAAAATGACTTACGGTTTGCTGGAAAAAGAGAACATTAAGAAAAAAACTGTTTCATGACACTTGCTACGTTGGACATTGGATCATTTATCCTAGACATACATCTCTATGCACTGGTGGCTGGAGTTGCCACATGATATTGTTTTGTTTTAACCGGTCAAATAAAAAGTTGGGGCTGATTATTCTTGGTAATTTAACAAAGCAAAATAATCCAGTCACAATACTTGCAGGCCAATGGGATTTCTGAAAATAAACTTTTTATTTAGTCCAATGGAACCTACAGCTTCTGGTTTTTCCTTCTTTCATTGGACTAAAGTTTCTACCAATGTCATCCTCCAATCTAAGTCTTCATTGGTCTTATTTTTTTCATTATGCTAATATACTACTTTTTAAAATGTTAAGATGATCTTTACAATCTCTGTGTAACTTTAGTGATAGAAATGTAGCCGTGTTAGTCTGGGGTAGTTGAAGCAAAATGCAGGACAATGTAGCACTTTAAAGACTAACAAGATGGTTTATTAGATGATGAGCTTTCGTGGGCCAGACCCACTTCCTCAGATCAAATAGTGGAAGAAAGTAGTCACAACCATATATACCAAAGGATACAATTAAAAAAATGAACAAATATGAAAAGGACAAATCACATTGCAGAACAAAAGGGGGATGCGGGGGGGAAGGGGGGGAAGGAAGGTAAGTGTCTGTGAATTGATGATATTAAAGGTAGGGAGAATGGGATGTTTGTGAGTTAATGGTATTACAGGTGATAATTGGGGAAACTGTCTTGGTAATGGGTGAGATAGTTCAAATTCTTGTTAAGTCCTTGTTGGCAAGTGTCGAATTTTAACATGAATGACAGTTCAGAGGATTCCCTTTCAAGTGCAGATGTAAAAGGTCTGTTCTGCAATGTGATTTGTCCTTTTCATATTTGTTCATTTTTTTAATTGTATCCTTTGGTATATATGGTTGTGACTACTTTCTTCCACTATTTGATCTGAGGAAGTGGGTCTGGCCCACGAAAGCTCATCATCTAATAAACCATCTTGTTAGTCTTTAAAGTGCTACATTGTCCTGCATTTTGTGTAACTTTACAATGTGAAACTTTTAGAATTATTTGTAATGCAATAGAATCATTATGAAAAGTGGTCACCTTTATTACTTAAGTCTCTCTAGCACTGAAATTTCCTCTTCCTTTTAAAAACACCAAGATTGATATGTCTCCCTTTGCATATATAAATATACTCACACACACTGCACTCATTACGTAGGTATCTGAGCACCTAAAACTACATTCTGGGCTACCTGTTTGCTAAATTCTATTATTTAAAAAAAAAAAAAAATCAGATTTTGCGAGAAGAGTGAAAAACAACTTCTGTAACTGAGGTCCTTTTCAATCTCTGGTACTACTCCCACTATGTCTACACACTTGTTGCTTAGTGCCGTTCTAGTGATTTCCTGAATTTGTGTCTGGATTTTTTTCATATTGCCCTAAAATGTATTGAATCAGTCTCGACATTTTTTTATTTTTAAATATTTTTGCCAAGGCAAAACAAAGACTCAGGTCTCTCTGGGGAAATCCTATAGTGAAATCCTCTTAGTTCTTACCTTATTACCTTATTCTGCACTCCTAATATATGAACATCTGTTCCAATAATGGAAAAAACCTTAATATAGATTTAAAGGATCCACTTCACTTCCATTCAAAAAATTTTAGGGGTCCTCAAATAAAAAAAAGGTTAAAACCACCAATACAGATATTTGCTGGATGAATATAGAAAACAATTGTGAATATGTAATACTATTATGACCATCATCTGTGCTCAGGAACCAATATACAGACAATGGGCCCCTTGTCAGAAGATAAGAATCTTGATTTAGACACAAAAGTGAAATGGTAGCATCGCCAATCTCTTCTATATTAGAACATTTTCCCTCTCGCTCTCCTCAATTCTGCTTATATCACAGTTTTGCAATGTGGTTCTTAAAGAAAAAAAATCTACCCACTCTACTAAGGAACCTATATTAGCTCCAGACATGCTTAAAACACGACAGGCTTCTTGGATGGTTTCAACTACAATATGGACAGGGCAGACACTTTTTTTAAACCATCAAATTTAACAATAGCCACACACATTCTTTTCTCCCATACATCAAAACATTTCTGAACCAAAATGTTCATTGCAAATATTCACCGATGAAGAGTTTTAGGCTCAAGTTGTAAGCACATAAACACAGTAGATGTTATCCAGGAAACAAGGATGTTAACCTAATGATAACCCCACTCCAGTGCAACATATTACAACACACCTCTTCTCCTACAAAGTTTTTAAAATATAACTTGTCTACAGCTATGAAAATCTTTGTCTGAAACAGATAATTAGTTCTGTTGAATTAGCGGTTTGGTTTTCAAAATAGGGTATCTTTCTATTTGGGAAACAGAATGAAACACACAAAAAACAGACTATGACAAAACAACACAAAAATAGATGAGTCTTGGAAACTTACCCCTCCTGACAACTTAATCACCCTCACTTTGGTGCCGACATGGGGCCCATCTCCACTACCACTGTTTGCCCGTTGCATGACAGTCCTTTTCACACCAGGTTTCAGTTCCTGAGGCCTTCCTTGTATTGATGCCACCCTAGCAGTCTGTCCTGGGGCGAGCGATGTTGCAGTTGCAGCAGGTTTTGTTTGTAATACTTTTGGTGAAGGCTGAAGGGGACTTTGAGGTACTGTTCTAGTCTGTCTCAAATACTTCATTGGTCTCACTTGTTGTCCTTGAAACTGCATATTAGCCCCATCCTGCACAAAATCTGTGGGTTTTGGTGGAATATTTGGAACTACCACATCTTGCTTTTTAACCAGAAGTCTATTTTTCACATTTTGTCTGGCCTGTGCACTAGGATGGAGTATAAATAGGTTTCCATTAGTGGACAACTCTGAGGATTCCTCTTCCTGCTGTGTGAAAGACTGTTGCATGGGAGGTTGTTGCTGCTGTTGTGCAAGTCTTTCAAGCAACTCTCTTTTTCTAGCACCTGCCTGCTGTTGCCGTCTCAGCTCCTTTTGTTTCAGAATTTCTTCTCTTAGGCGTTTCTGTTCTTCTATCTTCAAACGGTATAATCTGGTTTCTTCATCTTCATCAGGAAACTATAAAAATAAAAGCAAAGGCATTTAGTGAAATGTGTCCAATTTAGTCAAAACTAATGTTAAGTTATTTTATAAGATGTCATAATGGTGTAACTCTGCAAAGGGCTTTTGAAATTACTCCAGACATTGTACTAAAACTGTTAGTGACATATCTTCCAGTAAAATTTGCTATTCATTAGTGACAGACATCTTGAATCTGTTTTCAGAATTAGATATACTCCTTCTTAGAGGGAAAATTCCCCTACCCTTCACCATAGTAGTAGTCTAAAAATACAGTCTTATAAATTAGAACTCTTGTAGAAGTTTCTGAAACCAATTAAACTATTAATATAATGCAAGATATCAAAATATGTTTCAAATGGAATGCAACAATACAGAGGCAACCCACTGTCACACAGGTTTTATCTTGCTCTTTTCTGACGAACTAACAAAAGGTAGGGTGGTAAATGACCTGAAAGGCCCTGATTAGAACTATTGATTTTTCTTACAGAATTTTCAGCCTGATCTCAAACTCATTTGTCACACAATAATTGGTTATAATGAACAGCACAAGTCAATCTCTCTGACCTTGAACTCATGCACTCTCTTCAGAATCAAAATGTTGCCAAATGCAGTGTTGGAATATTAATAGTATATAGAGAATGCCTTTAATATTCTACCCCTAAGCCTTTCTGAAAGTATTATACTCTATCAAATAACCTTTCTAGAGGTCCTGTATGTTTGGCAGAAACTGTCCTTATAAGAAATAAGAGAACAATTGAGGAAATGTAGGTGCCCATCTTCATGAAAAAGATCCAACTTGCTTTTGAGGTGGCTGCTTCAACATGCGTGTTTGCATATCTTTCAAAATACAGATTCCATTTTAAATGACATTAATATTATTTTTAAAGCTGTCTGCCTATAAAGCATGGTATATAATGAATTTACTATTTCAATGAACAGATCATTCTAATTCAAGGCTATAGTTACAAAATATACTGAACATAATAAAATTAACATTTCATCAAATAATAATACATTGCATTTTAGTAAAGTCTTCTATAAAAGGGTAGTAGAGCATTTCACAAACAACCTGCGTGTCCAGTAAAAATGGTTACTTACCATACTGGTTCTTTGAGGTATAATATCCATGCAGATTCCAATGTGGGTTTGCACATAAAATTGGATTATTGTAGCAAGCAGTATTCATTAGGTCCATGCCTGCATGCTAGATATTCTTGAACATCCCTTCCCATTACCACCATCATACACTCTGGTCTAGAGCATAAAAGCCAAAAGCCTCACATTTCCTTTGCCAATACAGAGGAATAAGACTCTCAGAAGAATAAGAATCATGGAATCCATGCAGCCAAAGGATAAGTAACTTTTCTTTTGTCTGAGTAATTGTCCACAGGTATTCCACACCTAATGACTAGTTATCTGTTTGTTTGGAGGCTGGTTAGGAATTCTATTCAACCAATGACTGCAGTCCAATCAAAACTGGGAGACAAATTAGTTTAAAACTGAATTCAAACTTCTGGCAGGAACTTGGGATGAGACCTCTAAGCCTGTCTTTTAAAAACTATCAGGGTACATGCACCTCCCCTACCTTTCAAGATGATGTAATGGCTACTGAAAAGACAGCCTTCATAGATAAGGAGTATAGGGAACTTCTTGCTAAAAGCTCAGAGGAAACCATCAACCTTATTAATACTACATTCAAATCTCAGGACGGGGGGAGGGGAGGCGGGGGCAAATGTGAATAAAAACAAAGAATGTAGCCAATGAGCATGAAAATACAGTGTGGTACTGGACATGAGAACTGATATTACTGCTAGATTGACTCAAATGGAACTACAGGCAGTCCCCGGGTTACATGGATCCGACTTACATCAGATCCCTATTTATAAATGGGGTGAGGCAACCCCACACTAGCTGCTTCCCCCCAGCAGACCAGGGAGACGCGAAGCTAGCACCCCCCCCCCAGCAGACCAGGGAGACATGGAGCGGCTTTACTCAGCAGACACCTCAGCTTGAGAATAAAGGACTGAGGGAAGTGAGGTGAGGGAAGTGAGGTGTGGGAGAATAAAACTGAGCTCTGGAGAAATGTTTGGCTAGAGTTTCCCCTACAATATGTACCAGTTCCGACTTACATACAAATTCAACTTAAGAACAAACCTACAGTCCCTATCTTGTACGTAACCCGGGGACTGCCTGTAATAAAACTTAAGGAAGCATGATGTCTAACATGCTAGCCATCAGCCACATGTGGTTATTCGGCCAGTTGACTGTGTGGCTAATTGGCTTGACAAATGTGGCTAGTTCGCTTAAGTGGCTACTGCTTCACAACTGGTGGGACACCACGGCAATAGAAAGTCATAAGAACGGCCATACTAGCTCAGACCAAAGGTCCATCTAGCCCAGTATCCTGCCTGCCAACAGTGGCCAATACCAAATACTACAGGGCTTTGGGAGTACGGGTGAAGGAGTTTGGAGCACAGGTGGTATTCTCTTCGATCCTTCCTGTCAAAGGTAGGGGCCCGGGCAGAGAGAGGTGCATCATGGAGGTGAATGCCTGGCTGCGAAGATGGTGTCGCCAGGAGGGATTCGGCTTCCTTGATCACGGGGTGCTCTTCCAGGAAGGACTGCTTGGCGGAGATGGAGTTCACCTTTCCAGGAGCGGGAAGGCCTTGTTTGGACACAGACTGGCTAACCTTGTGAGGAGGGCTTTAAACTAGGTTCGACGGAGACAGGTGAGCAAAGCCCACAGGTAAGTGCTGAATGTACGGGACTGGGAGATGAGTTGGAAATGGGGGGGACTACGGCCTATAATGGCAAGGAGAAAGGAGGGTAAGGGCACAACAGGGAGGCAAGATCAAATCACTATCTGAGATGCCTATATACAAATGCGAGAAGTATGGGTAATAAGCAGGAAGAACTGGAATTGCTAACCAATAAATACAACTATGATATCATTGGTATTACAGAAACCTGGTGGGATGGGACGCATGATTGGAATGGAAGGGTACGGCTTGCTCAGGAAGGACAGACAGGGAAAAAAGGGAGGAGGGGTTGCCTTGTATATTAAAAATGTACACACTTGGACTGAAGTGGAGATGAACGTAGGAGATAGCTGTGTAGAGAGTCTCTGGGTTAAGCTAAAAGGGGTAAAAAACGAAGGTGATATCATGCTAGGAGTCTACTACAGGCCACCTAGCCAGGTGGAAGAGGTGGATGAGGCCTTTTTTAAACAATTAACAAAACTATCCAAAGCCCAAGATTTGGTGGTGATGGGGGAATTCAACTATCCAGACATACATTGGGAAACTAACACAGCGGGGCACAGGCTATCCAATAAGTTTCTGGACTGCATTGGAGACAACTTTCTGTTTCAGAAGGTTGAAAAAGCTACCAGAGGAGAAGCTGTTCTTGATTTGGTTTTAACAATAGAGAGGAACTAGTTGAGAACTTGAAAGTGGAAGACAGTATAGGGGACAGTGATCACGAAATAATAGAGTTCATGATCTTAAGGAAAGGTAGAAGGGAGACCAGCACAATTGAGGTAATGGATTTCAGGAAGGCAGATTTTGATAAGCTCAGAGAACTTGTATGTAAGGTCCCATGGGAAGCAAGACTGAAGAGAAAAACAACTGAGGAGAGTTGGAAGTATTTCAAAGGGACGTTGTTAAGGGCCCAAAAGCAAACAATTCTGCTGTGTAGGAAAGATAGAAAATATGGCAAAAGACCAGCTTGGCTTAACAAGGAGATCTTGCATGATCTCAAAATAAAAAAGGAGTCATATAAAAAATGGAAACTAGGACAACTAACAAAGGATGAATATAGGCAAGCAACACGGGAATGCAGGGGCAAGATTAGAAAGGCAAAGGCACAAAATGAGATCAAACTAGCTACAGGCATAAAGGGAAACAAGATGACCTTTTATAAATACATTAAAAGCAAGAGGAAGACCAAGGACAGGGTAGGCCCACTGTTTAGTGAGGAGGGAGAAGCAGTAACAGGAAACTTGGAAATGGCAGAGATGCTCAATGACTACTTTGTTTCGGTCTTCACCGAGAAGTCTGGAGGTGTGCCTAACGTAGTGAATACAAGCAGAGAGAGGGTAAGTTTAGAAGATAGGATACACAAAGAACAAGTTAAAAATGACTTAGGAAAGTTAGATGTCAGCAAGTCACCAGGTCCTGATGAAATGCATCCCAGGATACTCAAGGAGCTGATAGAGGAGGTACCTGAGCCTTTAGCTATGATTTTTGAAAAATCATGGCAGACAGGGGAGATTCCAGAAGACTGGAAAAGGGCAAATATTGTGCCCATCTATAAAAAGGAGAATAAGAACAACCCAGGAAACTACAGACCGGTCAGTTTAACGTCTGTCCCAGGGAAGATAATGGAGCAGGTAATTAAGGAAATCATATGCAAACACTTGGAAGGTAATAAAGTGATAGGGAATAGCCAGCATGGGTTTGTGAAGAACAAGTCATGCCAAACTAATCTGATAGCTTTCTTTGATAGGATAACGAGCCTTGTGGATAAGGGAGAAGCGGTGGATGTCATATACCTAGACTTTAGTAAGGCATTTGATACGGTCTCGCATGATATTCTTATTGATAAACTAGGCAAATATAACTTAGATAGGGCCACGATAAGGTGGGTGCATAATTGGCTGGATAACCGTAGTCAGAGAGTTGTTGTTAACGGTTCTAAATCCTGCTGGAAAGGGATAACAAGTGGAGTTCCTCAAGGGTCTGTTTTGGGACCCATACTGTTCAATATCTTCATCAATGATGTAGATATTGGGATAGAGAGTACGCTTATTAAGTTGGCAGATGATACCAAAATAGGTGGGGTTGCAACTTCTTTGGAGGATAGGGACACAATTCAAAATGACCTTAGCAAGTTAGAGAAATGGTCAGAGGTAAACAGGATGAGGTTTAATAAAGAGAAATGCAAAGTGCTCCACTTAGGAAGGAACAATCAGTTCCATACATACAAGATGGGAAGCGACTGTCTAGGAAGGAGCATGGCGGAAAGGGATCAAGGGGTCATAGTGGACCACAAGTTGAATATGAGTCAACAGTGTGATGCTGTTGCAAAAAAAGCAAATATGATTCTAGGTTGTATCAACCGGTGTGTTGTAAGCAAAACTCGTGAAGTCATTCTGCCGCTCTACTCTGCGCTAGTTAGGCCTCAGCTGGAGTACTGTGTCCACAGTTCTCAAATGGAAGATTCTCTATCATGGTTTGGACTACCCAGGCATTCCTGAGGACAAAAGCCAGGAAGCTCTTTGCATTGGTGATTTGATCATTCTGTATATGGATATATCAGATACATTCAAAAGTAGCTGGGATTTCCTTGTTAGCTATCCGATTCCCCTCTAGGACAATGGATCTTAATTTTTCCAATAGTCTTTCTATAAACTAAGATAATGTGTCACAGTATAGTAATTTTACTAGAAACACTTAGTAATTGACAATGTACATCTGGAGATGGATGAGGAGTAGACTTCTCTGCTGAACACATTGGGTCTCCTATTTAAGTCTACAATGCAATAAAAAAAACACATAGCTGACCCATGGGAGTCAGGCTAAAGGGCAATGTGGAAGTTAGGGCTTGTGCTAGGTCTCAGGTTCTAGAGCCTATGAGATAGAAGGGTCCCACACCAAGTAGGAAAAGTAGATGGCAGAGTCTCAACAGCTCAATGCAATTTCATAATTTCAGTAATTAAAAGCTGAGTTAGCATTTTGAGATTGTATGTTTCAATAAGGAAGATTCCAGTACTGGCTCACACACGTTACTTTGTGAAGAATAGGCCATAGGCACCAAAAAGGCTAGTCATGTGGGAACTGCATCCCAAGATTACCAATAATTGGTGCTGAAGGCTGGCAGTAGATTTAGATAGTATTACAAGCATTTTTTTTTCATACCTGGTAATGAGGTTGCAGAGGCAGCAACTTGGTACCCTTTCAATGAAGGGCTTGAGACAATGTAATAAATACATTGTTTATTGAAACTCTGTTCCAATGGTCCCCTGAAGGAGATCCATGTCTTGTCTCTGCAGCATGGTACCTTTGTAGCCCTTCTTGAAGTCAACAAGGGCATCTAACTCAAGAACTGCACTTAGACATCTTATCCCTGGTGCCTGAGAAGCAATACCAGTTTGTTGGGACACTTGCTGAACAGGAACAGACGGAGGAGTGAACTGTTACTACATCCTCCTTCTGAGGAGGATTTCATAGAGTACTAGAAGATAACATTAGGTAGGCATCCCTTGCCTTCGGTGCCTGCTTGGGAATCAACAGTCAGAGATATGCCCATCACAAGAGGAGCATGTCAAATCAGAGATTTCATTTCTCCCATATCAACTCACAGTCAAGTCACAGTACTGAGAGGAGTGCTCAGGGCCTACTGTCTACAAAGTAGCATTACAAATGATTTTTGTAAAGCCAATGGGCAAATGAAAAGTAATTAGAAACTATACTAACTAATCATTAACACTGTAATAGTATTGCAGAAAACCTGCATACTGGCAATAAGAGGGAACTGAATGCTGGTTGAGGCTCCTCTGCTTTTTATGACCTTGGGTGGCTTTAATTCCCTGACTTGGGCTGGTGGGCCGATCAGCCCAGTATTAAAGGGCCAGACTTTAAGTTCAATTTACTGACTTTGGCTATTAGGCCATCTGACCTGACATTAAAGGGAACAGGACATGTAGGGAACAGAAGTGACTACAATGGATACAGCTTGCCAGAAAAATCCAATCTCACATACATGAATACCATGAGAGGAATCCATGTGTACAGATCACTCAAAATACTATTATTTGCTTTAGATTGAGGGAGTATCAGACACTGAGCGGTTAGGTAATTTGTCCAAAACAAAAAGGCATGGGAACAGAACCCAAATGATTTGACTTTCATGCCTTAATTCAAGTCTACAAATCAAAATGCAGACAGTCTGATGCTTGGTGAGTTTTAACTCAAAGATCTGAATTGGATTTTAGGTTCCTGGTGACAGCCTTTATGATAGGCTCTTAGCCTCTGAAGAGGTGAGTGCATCCCACATGATGCAGGTCCTGAATCACCTTAACACCAAAAAAAAGAGAATGAAAAAACGAGTTATGCTGCTTCTGTGAAGTGCACTGTCCTCCTCCAGTGCTCTCTCTAACAGGAAATTAACAGGAGGAACTGAGAAAATGAAATGACAAGATTCCTCTAATCAAAAAACCTTTAAAAAAAGAGGAGGAACACTTCCTAAATCCGGAAGCCATAATCTATACAAGTCAGAAAGAGACCCTAAAATGACAATATACAACAGGATGTTATCAGTTCATTGTCCCACTTCAGGGAAAGATTTACGGAGAGAAGTAGAGGCAAAGCAAACTTTTCTTTTGGCACTTCACAAATGAATGAAATGCCTTTATTTCATACACTGCCAGCCTTGCAAAACCGATGTCAAAATGTATACGGGATACAGAAATTCTGTAAGTTAAAATTTCATATGGGCAGGTCCATTTAATCTTAGAACATGCAAAATTCACAGGGATTTGTTTTAAATCTGAGGAGACAATAAGGCTGCTTTGTCTTGTATTATAAGGAACGCACAAAGAGCTAATAACTAATATATACATTTTGGAGTTATTTCATGTTTAACTGGAGAGGAAACCTATAACTATATGTAACAAGCTTATCTTTATCCCCTTTTTTAATGGTCTGAAAGACGCAGAATTTTCCCAAGATCTATGTTATTTCCTGTTGTTTTTAGGACTCTTCTATGAGGAATTGAAATCAAAAGGAAAACTATCTTCTCTCTACTGAAACTAAAGAGAAAAGTTCAGGGGAGCCAACAGACTTGTCAGGCCCCTGGGCAAGGTGTGTGTGAGGGGGCCTCTATGCTTCAGGAAGTGTCAGGGCCTTAGACAAAGCAGCAAAACTCAGCATCACACATCCCACACCACTCCCCCCTAGCCCTCAGAGTTGCCCAAACTGTTCTGCTTGGGGGTCCAGCAGTGATTTAAAGCAGTGTTTCTCAACCTTTTTTTTTTTTTTTTTTTTTTAATAAAGTACCCCTTATTTTTTTTAAGAAGTACCCCCAGTACCTACAGTTTTCAGACACACAACATTTTTTTTTACCGTTGCAACACATTTGTTTAAATAACTTAATTGTAGCCAAGCGGGCAATGAAATTTTGGGAGTGTAAAAAGTACAAAAATAATAAAATGCTGTAAAACTTAACAAAAATGCAGTTTTCTCCAAATTTCAGTTGTGTTGGCGTACCCCCCAGACTTCTCTCAAGTATCCCTAAGGGTACTCTTACCACTGGTTAAGAAACACTGATTTAAAGGACCCATGGCTCTGGCTACTGCAGCAGTCACCACTCCCCAGGGCTGCCCCTTTTGCCCCCTCCTCCATCAGCAGGGTTTTTATTGCTGATGATGAATGAATGCACAGGAGGTTAAAAATCAATAACTGCACATTTCTTTCATGTTTCATTTGTGGAAATAAGAGATGGTCATAACTAATTCAAGAAAAAGATGAGGAACTAATCACCAGCAACTGAAAAGAAGTTCTTGAAAGAAACTCGGCGTGAGACCAAGGGGTTCATAGCTAACTTAACATGAAGGATTTGTGGTTCTGCATGGAATTACTTCACATTCGAAAATTGTAAGTCATTTAACCATCATAAAGATAGTGTCTCAGTGTTTGACATTAAGGGCCCAAACCTGTAAACTGTTCCACACAAAAGGATTCCTTTTGACCATGTGGAGCCTCAATGGTTTCAACAGGGTTGCATTCAGGGGTATGTGCCCTCACACAGCAGCCTTCAGGATAAAGACATGAGTGAAATTCAGGGTACAGCTATACCTCACACTCTTGTGGGATTCATCAAATTAAATAATTTTTTTCAAAATGGAAAAGTATAAAAATAAAATATTTTATATTTCCTCCGGACAAAATGTAAAAAAAAAAAATAATTAAAAAAAAAGTATCCACTCCAGCAGCAGAAGAGGCAGCTGAGAGAATGGCCCAGCTGTAGTTTAAGATTGGCTGGGCTGCAGAAGCTGTCTTTGGAAGCCATTTGGATTTCATGAGAGAGTAAGAAACAGAAAAGAAGAGGAAGGTAGGGATCTGGTGGCTGTCTTATTCACAAAACTGATGAGCAAGTGCTAAACATTGGGGAAGTATTGTTTTAGGTTGTATTAGACAGGGATAGGTATTGCTAAGAGAGTGGTATTTGGTGGTAAAATCTGGAGAATTTACGCATGGAACTCATTGCAACAGGATGTTGTAATAGCCAAAAATGTAACTGGGTTAAAAAAAAAAGTTCATGGAGGACATGTACATCAACGACTATTAGCTAAGATGACCAGGGATGCAACTCCATGCTCTGAATGCCAGAGACCTAAACCTCTAAATGCCAGAAGACAGGAGGGAAAGACATAAATGGAGTTCTCCAAAACTGTCCTGTTCTGTTAACTCCCCTGCAGTTCTGGTTCTGGCCACTGTCAGGACAGGATACTGGGCTACATGGACCACTGGTTTGACCCAAGATAGCAGTTCTTATCAGAAAATCCATACTAAGCAACAGGTTGAGCCAAATGCCTCTTGGTGTGATACAGGAATGAGCAGCAGAACCTGAGGCAAGGGAAGAGAAGCACAGCTGCTGCTAGCTCTATTCCAACTTCATTTAGCTCCATGCTACCCACTGTGGGTCTCAGACATCTTAACTCCAACACCAGATTTCAGGTCAGCAATGTCCTGCCCATACTATTTCTGAAACAACTCTAATTCATTCCTGCTCTGTTTCTCTCCTCATTCACTGGCTGTTGCTTCTCTAACCACATCATATACCAAAGTAGGGCACCCCTAATCAGATACATTACCTTCAGTACTCAACTTTTGTAGGAGTAGCTCCCTTATCTCTCCAAATTGACTCACCCAGCCCTTCCAACCTTCAAGAACTCAACACTAGTCCTGGGAGGAGCTTCCAGCTAATCCCTTCTCCACTTCTGACATTCTGGAAGTGGCACTCATAGTGGTTACAAAGCATAGCACAGTGGTGCATACATGTGAGTCTATACCCCACAAATTAGACTAGCAAATATCTAAACATATTGCTTTAACTTTTAGCCATGATTTCCTATTTAGCAGCATCACACTGGTATATTTTTCAGGTATTTCTCATCTGTACATCCACAGCAACTGCTTACATTAAGAAACAAAGACACGTATTAGAAAGAGCCATTTAACACCAATGGAAAAATCCCCCTTACCTCTGGTTCAGATTTTACTTCTACTTTAGTTTGGACCACTGGCACGACTGCTCTAGCTTTTATTTCAGTCCTTCCATGTGGGCTCCCAACTCCTACTACAGACCTTGTAGCAGATGTTGTGCTGGTAATGGGTTTCACCTGTGCAGCAGTTCGTCGGTTGTTATTCATCTCAATAGCATGTGAAGGTGCTATTGGTAATTCCCGCAAATTGCTATTTCTTGAAGCAGTTGGCTGTAGCTGTTGATTCGGACGCTTGACAACATTCTGCGTTGGTGTATTCTGACAAAGGCAAAAGACAAAATTCAGGTAATGTAGAGGCCTTGGTAGCCATTCCAGGGTTCAGGTTATGTTGAGATTTCCACTTAAAGCAGGATTAACATTTAGTTTCAAAAACTGGTACCAACTCTTCAGGGGACAACAGCATTCACAATGTAACTTTCTAGGAAAATACCTGCTAACTTTTGCAGAGTAAGTTTTTAAAAATGCCCTCCTTTTGAAATGTTCTCAAGTCTATCTCGTCTTTAAGCTTGTTTAAGCAGCAAAACTTAAAACTTCTCTCATATATACACCTCTCAAACATAAGCCACTTCTAAAACCCAAAGAATAACTGTTCTGAACTTTGTCCAGATCTGCTAAGGTACTGAAGCTTTGGATCCCCCACAGATCAAATGAAGGGCTGGGGGCAGGAGGGACAAAAGGAAACAGGGCAAAGCTTTTATGCATTGGAGCAGTCAAGAGTAACAAGGGATCACCATGACAATGCTTCATGGTGCACCACGAAGCCTAGTCTGCAGTGCTATGGGGAGAGCTTCAAGCACAGATGCTGTAGTGCTGAAGCACTGGGTTTCCCAACCCCAATCACAGCTTTATATTTGACCATACAACTCTTCCCCTACTTCACCCTTCCAAACATCCTTGATTGATAGCTTCTTAGCATCAACAGCCAGAGTGTGTGTGTCTCTCTCTCTCTCTGCTACACAGTGAGAGAGATGAGGGGAAAAGAGAAAGTCAGTAATACAAGGGGAGACAGAGGTTGGGGGAAGTGGTTATAAATATAGGACACTGAGTGAGGAAGGAAAGAGGAGATGCACAATGTTTTACACACACAGAAAAGAAGAGAACATTGATTTATGCCAGCATTTATTGGTACATACGTGTCTTGGCTTCATTGGACCCTGCCGCTGTTGACACTGTATTCTATTGTTATTTGACTGTTGCTGTGAAGCCTGCATATGAGGTCTGAACTGTGACGGGGTAATGGGAATTAAAGGCTGTGGTGGACCAGCAAGAGGATGGTGATGTTGATGCTGATGATGCTGATGCTGCTGGTGCTGCTGGTGCTGCTGCTGTTGATGCTGCTGGTGTTGTTGCTGCTGGTGAGGCTGAGGTGGTAGTGGAGGATGCAAGGGACCCTTCACATAAAAACAAAAAATGATTCTACACATTTGTTTTTCAATCCTAAAGAAACAAGCCCTTAAGCAAACAGATTTGTTCTTTTAAGTCAACATTATTTTGGCTGTTACATAAGGAGTGCAGAAATATAAGCTTTCCTGGGGCAACAGAATTTGGGGTTAACATGGATTGATTACCGTGCAGGGTAATATCACTATCACTGATCACCTAGATTTTTAGCTCAACTTCTTAAAGTGAAAAAACCTCAAATATTATTGAGACTACAATAAGTAAATCTAATTGTCCTATCTGCTTCTCAGACTTATTACATTTACTCTTATGAAGTTCACAATGTATGTATCATAATCTTTAATAATCCCCACCCCTGAAATTTGAGGTCCTTTCCATATTTTTTTGGTCATACAAACTATTTATCTACCTTAAACAGTTTATAAGAAAAATTAATTTAAGAGGTCATAGTGGTTTCTCTCTCACTGCTAATCCCCTAAAACATACAACTCCTTATCAGCAGAGGGCACCCAAGACCTGTGACAAAAGGGGGAGTAACCCAGCAATGTCAATATTTTGAATACACACACTTATCTATATACAGATTGTTTTAAACAATACTTTCATATTTCTGCTAGAGTAAATCCATTTAAGGAACCATTGAACAGAATATAGACATTAAGAACTTTTCTAATCTCACTAGCTGTAAGCAGTTGAGCAGAAATCACGACAATTTGAACAATTTCACTTTCGAAACATATGTTCATAAACATTTCAAACCTAAACTGTTGCTATGATGATAAAAAACCTGCCTCTCTGTCCAATATTCTAATAAGATAAACACCATAGATAAAACTGCTTAATATTTATAATGTTATTCAAGACTTAGCCACTTTGGTTAGACCCTTGCTATGAGCTGAAGGAAAGATCCCACTATAGTTTTCTAAGTGAAAAAGTTCTATTTAGAACTTACAAGCTGACTTTTACCATCAATTCATACCTGCATTGTAGGCTGTATATGTGTTCCTAGATATGGTTGTCCTGGGTTTTGTAAGAACTGTTGCCTGGGTTGCATGAAAGGCCGTGGATTTACTGAACCTGCTTGGTTGAAGTGCAGAAGTCCTGCAGGATTCTGAGGTTGGATGTTCGGCCTTACTGGCCTGTCTCTGGAAAATACAGGCTGTTGTCCTTGCTGATTATATCCTGGTCCAGGTTGATTGAAAGGCAAAGGATTTTGAACAGGGACAGGATGGGTACTGTTAAGGAGTGGGGGATTCGGTGGAGGTGGGGGACTCCGTTGCTCGAACAAATGATGACTTGCAAATCTTGGATCTGTTGAAACCAAAACATTTAATTTAGTGACAACTACTTCCTGAATACAAATGTGTTTAAAATACAGTCGTGCCATATTTCAGCTTCAGGAGAGTAACTTGAAAATGTGATAACTATGAAGTATGAAAGGAGCAAAGCCTTGGCATGAAAAGTGCAGACCCTTGGGAGAAAGACAACAATTTGATAACTATCTGTCATTAATAAGGAATTTTATTATTTCTTCTGCAGAATCACTTAACTCCAAAGAGGAATTAGGACTAGAGAAATGCAAGAACTGATAATTTGAACAAAACTAATGCTATTTCAATCCATGCAAAGAACTAGTCAAGCGATTTTATTCAATTTTTATATTTTAGTTAACGCCATCTTTGTTGTGTTGTAACTTTAACATTCACTGAAAGATTGGTCAGAATTAAATTTGCAGAGGACCAAATATTCCAGATAGATATAACTGTTAATGGAAGAACAACCAGAGATGACTGTAGGAATGGTATTGACATTTAATACCTGAACTGTAACAAACTGAAGAAAATATCTGGTGCTTTTTAAGAGATGGTAAAATACAGGATTACTGTAGTTAAAGACTGGAAAAACTCACTAAAGTTCATGGCCTATGCTATACAGAAGGTCAGACTAAATCATAAGGGTCCGTTCTGATCTTAAGATCTATGAATGAATCTATCTATACATATGAGTAAAGAAAGAATATTCAAATGGTTTATTTGAAATAAAATAATCATCCTGTATAATAATCTAAAATAAAAATTATCTACCTCCAAGGAAGAAAGGGTCTCTTTCTTGGGGTGGAGGAGGTGGTGGTGGTGGAGGAGGCAAAGGCGGTGGAGGTGGGCCTCTCCATTGGTCCTGGAGAGGGAGTCTTGGGGCTTGTGTAAAGTTGGTAGGAACGGGTCCAGGAGTGTGCTGCTGAAAATCTGGAGGGCCCTGTTTAGTAAAGACAAAAACCAGCAAAACTAAGTCCATCTTTAAGAAATTCAGCCATAGTCTATTAAAAATTCTCACTCAAAAAAATCAGTTGATTTATTAATTCTTTTCTGTAATATGTACAAGGTTGGCAGCCCTACTGAGTCATTCTCCCATAATGGATAAGACACTGAACCAGAATCATGAAATGATTTCACAGTGTTTTAATAGTCATTGTTGCACCACAGGAATGCCATTTCCTTTCAAGCTTATTGAAATCCATGCAATTATTGACCTTCTTTCCCATTAATCCAAAAGTCTGAATGTCTACTTTAGAAAACGTTCCTGACATTTATCTTCTTAAACCATGCTATTCTTTGCCGTCTATTTAGTACAACCTAAGCTACAGAAATGAATCAGCTTTACTTCAAAAGGCAAAAGGGAAAAAAAAAAAACAATTGTGGCATCCAGAAAATTAAAATAATCATCTTTCAATAAATAACAGGAGCTAACCATTACTACCAATTCATGTAAAACGTAAATAATTAAGCAGCTGATGCATTTCAAAAGGCATATGAAAAATTATCATAGATGTTGTCTTGATAAAAAATAAAGTTTTAAATACTTTGAACACTGGTTTAATGTACTATTATTTTACAATTAGAAGCTTATAGAATAATTCTTACTGAATTTAGTAATTCATACTAACACTATGGCTGTGTCTACATTGGCACCCCTTTCCGGAAAAGGGATGCTAATGAGACCAGTCGGAATTGCAAATTCCGCGGGGGATTTAAATATCCCCCGTGGCATTTGCATTTACATGGCTGCCGCTTTTTTCCAGCTCGGGGTTTTGCCGGAGAAAAGCGCCAGTCTAGACACGATTTTCCGGAAAATAAGCCCTTTTCTGGAAGATCCCTTATTCCTACTTTCAAGTAGGAATAAGGGATCTTCCGGAAAAGGGCTTATTTTCCGCAAGATCCCGTCTAGACTGGCGCTTTTCTCCGGCAAAACCCCGAGCCGGAAAAAAGTGGCAGCCATGTTCATGCAAATGCCGCGGGGGATATTTAAATCCCCCGCGGAATTTGCAATTCCGACTGGTCTCATTAGCATCCCTTTTCCGGAAAGGGGTGCCAATGTAGACACTGCCTATGATTTTTTGCTTCTGTATGGAAAAATTTGACAATTTAAAAAATTGATACCATCCACTGAAAATATGAGGATGTCTCCCATCTATCCCAATAATAAGAACCACATATATCAAAAACAAGCACATCAAAATAAACAGATTCAAGAAGAGAATATCTCTTTTAAATAAAAGAATGTTAGAAGTCTGAAAACACAGGTCTTAAAATAGTATTAGAAATCTTCCACACTTCCGGAGGAAACATATGCCATAGCCGCCACTGTACCACTCACTCTAGTATATATGTATGTACATGTAAGGGAAAACATAGATGTGTGAATATCATTTAAGCAAGCTGGGCAATTTTTGCTATGCTAGTTATCAATTCCTAGAACAGAATTTCTTCATGCCCATAAAATTGCTGACCTCTCTTCTGAGAGTTCAAAAATGGATTTTTTTGAGCAATTAACACATCTCCACTAAGAGAAGGGCTGCAATCACTCATTTTACAGCACAATACAGCTGTCAGACATAACTACCTTAGTGCAGGGTAGGAAAGGCCAAAACTGGATCCAGAAACCCTACAGATTAAAAGTTCTCTATTCCCATTATCAGATGCCCGAACCAGTCTCCATTGACTACTTCATTTAGAGGAAAGGCAGTATTTAAAACTCAGCCATGACCATCTTAATGATATTTAAGCTTAAAATTTATAGGAACAACTAATAGCAGCTTCTTTATTTAGATTGCCTACCATGTTCAATTATAAAATATATTAGCAACTTTTTTTTTGACACACAACATAACACCTCTCTTGTAAGTACCCAATTCAGTAAGGAAAAAGCCTTAGGCTAGAGAATTAACTAAATTCTGGCAGCCTGCAAATAGGACAACTGAATATAAACATTCTGAAGAGCCAGGTCTGAGCCACCATGAAAGGAGTACCATCATTACATATTGTACTAGGAACACCTAGAAGCTGTCAGCATCTGTAGTGGAACGGGGCAGGAGGAAAGCATGCCAAACTAGTTTGCCACATCCAACCAAACCCCTTTTCTAGCCCTGGCACATGGTTTCAGTATCTCAACTCCCCCTTCCGGGGCCACCCATGAGGCAGGAGTCCCACACTTCCTGGACAGGAGATGGGAAAACAGATCATCAACCTTACTGTCACCACACTCAAAAAAACAAACCATAACACTTCTGCTGCTGCCAGCCAATGTAAATTTAAGACCTGTAGCTCCAGGGTAGTAGTCTGTGTTGCAGAATCAAAGCTTCAGGGTTCAAACCCTGAGGTTAATGCACAATGGAGAGATTGTTGCAGCTGCACATAACAGAAATTGTTTTAATTTTTTTCCTTTTAAAAACACAGCTAATTACATATAAACACAAAATGGATCGTCAGACCCAAAGACCTCCAATTCTTCAGAGGCCAAAGTCACGGAGGATAGGTCCATCTATGCTTTTTAACCAGGATGGATAGAAATGGTATCCCTAGCCTCTGTTGTCAGAGGCTGGGACTGGGCGACAGGGGAGGAATTACTTGAGGATTACCTGTTCTACTCTGGAGCACCTGGTATAGGCTACTGTCGAAAGACAAGATATTAGGCTACACGGACCTTTTGTCTGACGCAATATGACTGTTCTAATGTTCTTACCTAAAGCACTGATGAAGATATTGAACAGAAACAGATGCAGAACTGATCCTTAGGGGACAGCACTTGAAATTCCCTTTCAACATGACTGTGAACCATTGATAACTAACTTCTGGAAACAGCCTTCCAACCAGTTATGCACCCACCTTTATAATAGCTCAATTTAAGTTGTATTTCTTTAGTTTGTTTATGAGATGGTCATGCAAGACAGTATTAAAAGCCTTACTAAAGTCAAGATATGTAGATTCCCTGCAAATCCACGGATATCTGCTTTATACCTGTGGATATTCACATCCGTGGATGTCAATGTGGATACCTGCAGCTCATTTTTACCAGTACGGATCAAATACGGATACAAATTTTGTATCTAGAACCCTGCAAAGCCACAGATATCCATGGCTCATTTTTGCAGACACAAACGTGGATGCTGTTATAATATTGTGTATCCATGCAGGGCTCTAAAGATATATCACATCTACCACTTCCCTCCCTATCGACAAGGCTAGTTACCCTGTCGAAAAAAGCGATTAGGTTGGGTTAACATGATTTTATTTTTGTCAAACTGTTGCTGTTACTTATCACCTTATCTTCTAGGTGTTTGCAAATTGATTAAGTAATCATTTGCTCAGGTATCTTTCCAGGCATGGACGTTAAGCTGACTGATCTATAATTCCCCAGGTTGTCCTTTCCCCCCCAGTCTGCTATTGTACACAGCACTGATTCATCTCCAGAGCTGGTCACCTTGTGGAAAAAGTCTATGTGAGTCTTAAATTAAAGGCTTTATTGTTATGCATTTGTACAAGGGGACAAATTAAGGTTGCAGAGATCATTTTTATTCTGGCATTTCCTAATTTGTGTGTGTGGCTTTTCAACCCTTAATGTGGTGTTTGTATACAATTTCTTAAGTTTCTGAAAAAACTGAAAAAACAAATGCTATCATAAGGCATATAATCACCACATGGGCCATTAGCAGGATAGAAACCTTCAGATTCACCACATAATCCTTTGCTACTTGAGATAACAGAGTAACTGATAGGAACAGTAACAGTAGACTGTCCTGTTATATGCAGGCTTGCACTAGAGATGAATGAGACCTTGTGCCAGTGGTTTCCACAGATATTTGTTGACAACATACATAATGTTGCAACCTATTTAAACTATACCCATTGTCTTCTTGTCTTATGACTTGACTGGATAGTGTTACAGTCAGATATTTCCAGCTGTCAGCTGGAATGGATTAGCAAGGATATA
Organism: Pelodiscus sinensis; assembly: GCF_049634645.1. Taxonomy (NCBI): domain Eukaryota; kingdom Metazoa; phylum Chordata; order Testudines; family Trionychidae; genus Pelodiscus; species Pelodiscus sinensis. Next base: position 241,223,467 of record NC_134712.1, read on the forward strand.
ATAAAATATCTTAATAGCTGAATAGACAGTATCAAGCGTTTATTCATTGATGCATATTTTACATCAGCTACAAGACATCTCTATTTTTTCCCATTTTTGAAAATTTCCAGATGTGTTTTAATAGTTTTTATTCAGTGATCTACACTGTATGATGTAAAAGGAACACTTAAGGTTTTAATCACAGAAATATCACTTTTTTATTGTTAAAGACTGAGACCGTTTATGTTCAGCATAAGCTATAACAAGAGAATCCATAGTATTTTAAACAAAAATCAGCAGAGGGGAAAGTACATTTGGTTTCAGAACTGGACATTTTCTTAAATACAAATGATGAGCTGCTGGGAAAGTGATACCCCGTTGTTTTAAAGGGCTTCAATTTTACTGGAAGTTCAGCGCACATTAAATGCTTCCAGCTGAAAGCTAACTAACAAAAAGCTTTTACACTAGGGGAGAGAGGGAACATCTACCAAATAACAGCAAAATAGTGAGTATACATGTAATCCAAGATGCCTTTTTGCAAAACACAAAATTTATTTTACCTATTACTTTGCTTGAGTAATCAGTACTTTGATTCTAAAAAAGCATTTAACTGATCTTACAACTTTGAATATATCCCCCCTTTATTTTCTTTTAACTAACTGGTTGCCAACTAAATGAAAAAGGCTCTCAAGCTAGTGTTGACAGGCAAGTTAATAGTGCTTAGGCCCCTTATTTCAAGGCAGGGATTTGTCCTTACTCTGGGGAAAGTAGGAAGTGTCAACCTCCAGGAACCCACCTGGGCTGAACCACAGCAGCAGAAACAAATGGCTACACAGAACTAACTTCCATCCCAGAAAGAAGGCAGCTGCAATGCAGGGCCTACAGTATGATATGGGAAGAAAGGAGGACTGATGGGGAGTCCTTTTCCTTGTCAACAGGGTATATAGTTTTATTGCTAATTTGGTAATGTAATAAGATTATACAATATTGAACAGAAAGAAACTCTGGAATCCAAGCAAAATCACATTTCATCCATATGTACTATAGATTTCAGTGAAACTTGACACAAGACAAATATTCCAGGAGAAGGAAAATCATACAATAGTCTAGAAAGTAAAGCTCCCTGAGCTACTCCAAAATTCAGGACTAATACTAGCCACCAGCACCACCCACTTTAAGCAGGGTAAGGGGGGGGGAGAAGGTGGAAGTAAAAATCTAAGAGGCTTCTCTATTTTTGCAACCATTTGATTTAAATGCTACATCATTTTTAAGCTCTACTGACTTTATGATTTGATAGAAAATGATTTCCCTGGCTTTTGTGCTAAGTATGGTACTTGTACCTTTCTTACTGTCAGAGTTTAAAGGTAAGCAGAACTTCTAATGAGAAAGGACAGTAGGCACCAATCTTCTTAATACCTATAAAGCAGACAAACCCTGTTTGGGATTTTTAAATCTTCAACTCTGCACAACAATGCCAAAGCAAATGCAGGCTCAGTATAATAGAGCAGGATTGACTCAATTACCAATATACCGTGGCACTGAACTCTTATTGCTCATTTCCCCTAATGGAGAAAAAAAATGTTGGAATTAGCTTTTTCTTCTAAAACATTATGTGGCTAGCTTTAGAGAACTGATTTCCTTGGTTTTTTTTGGAGACACCAAGATCAGAACTGAAGCAACGGTGATACTATGCCAGTGAAAAGCTATTTACAATTTGGTTTGTGGATATCACTATTTATATTGAGTTGAATTCTGCTCAGTTACATGGGTATGAACTTCACTGAAGCTCATGTGTTGTACTAACATAGGGTAGAATTTGGTCCTTTCAAATAACAATGATCACATAAGAATTTACCCTACTACATCATGGAAGACAAAGGACAAACAAAGCAAGCCACAGAGTACACAACTGTAAAGAACTGTAAATTATATAGTGCTTTACAGAAATGCAAAAAGCGGGTGTATCTGCCTCCAAGCTCTTACAATCTAAATTCAAAATTAATTAATTAATTAATTAATATTTTTAAAAAGGATTAATTTCTCTTAACAGAAAAAATAAAAATCCCAGTAGAGTACTTTAAATTGAATATGTTATCATTTAAATTTACTTACAAAGATAGTATTGAGGGTGAATGGAACAATTCATGTCCCGTTATCATCTTACGGACCCAAAAATTCCATTTAAAAATAGAAAGATGACAGACAAATGTGTTCAAACATGCAGCTTGTGAGAGCAAAGATCACTGTAGGCTTGCCCACCACTACCATGTAAGGTCTGCATTTAAGAGGGTATTTTTCCTTAAAATGTGTTAAGGATTAGGAAAAATGCAACTTCTAGGCAATTTTCCATCCATCTGCATTAGCAGCCTTTACAGGACACAAAAGATTGGTCTGAAGTCACCCACAGATGGTCTACATGTATGTCTTCTATATGTAGTGTATGGCTCTCTTATGACCAACTCAAAATTGTACCAGCAATGTTCCTGCTAAAATGCAGGACTAGCAGTAATAAGAGTATGTCAAGAGAAGTGAGAGGTTAATTAATTTCCTTCTTTGAAGGCATGCTAGTAGTGACGCACTGCCATTGCTCAGGTTTTATCATGAACTTTCAAAAGGGATTTGCAGATCTGGATGGGAACAGACAACAGTGGTTGTCCATTTTCTCAGGAGATGGAAACACAATGATTTCCAGACTCCATGCTGGGAACGCAGATGGTTCGTTTTATAAAATCTTTTCAAATATTAAATTGAACTAATTTATTCTGGAAATTTAAAAAAAACAATGTTGAACTCTTGCTTTCCTTTTATCCCAGAGCACCTGAAAGTCCAGTTTTACTCTGAAAAAGTGTAATAGAGACTTAACTTCCATAGTGACAAACAAATACCTGAAATAAACGTGGTTTAAAAATAACTTTATATTTAAATATTCGTGCCTGGATTTTTGAAATCTAAGAAATACTGTATGTTAAATTTACGTGACAAAGAACAAGTCCCTATTCATTCCTCATCCCCTTATACCACAAATTATGACTCTATAGACAAATACTTTTCTACAGTCTTACATGCAATGCTGGTTATGCAATTTCCCTTTATACTGACTTCCATTATTTAATCTAAGGCATAACTTGCATATTATCAATCACTTTTACAAAAATTGCAATGCTAAGTTGTGTCTACAATTCATTAGAGTTGTGAATAGCTCATTGAACATGACTTTCACACACTCAGGCAATCCTGCCTTCTGAAAGAATATGAGATAAGGTTACTTTAATCCTTTCAAAGAATTGCACTATTTTGCTTTCCTTTTTATCCCCTTAAATATCCTTCCTAGTTAAGAAATTAACATTCTCTCATACAATTCTTACACAAATTATACTTTTACTTTTCAGCATCTCTTGTTAATTACATGATGTTATCTGGAATAATCTATTAAAGAAGCAGCAATAACTTTGGTTACCAATAAAAGAGAAAACTTAGCATAAATTGCTTAGCACAAAGTTAATCTTATAAAGCAAGGAATAAAGAGGATCTAACAGCTATTATATGACTTATCAGCTTCCCAAAAAGGGTCACTCTATACTTTTTACAAGAGAGTAATTAAATACCTTAACAATGTCATTGAAACTTCATGAATCTTTCAATAAATTATACTCTGCCTCTACAACATGTTTTCATTTATTAATCTTACTTAAAATGCAAAGAGCTATGAGAACCCCATTGATAGTTAAGCAGAGCCACTCAGTTAATTCTTATTATATGGTTTAATGCAAAGAATAATGACCACTATAACCTATGACACAATTAAAACTATAGCCATCTGTCATGAGATGTTAATCCTCTTATTTCAAAGGTCAGACTTTCAAAAAGCTTTCCTAAAATGCCTACCTTTTAGAAGAAAGCACTTATCCTTCTGGATAAACAGACATGTTTTATAAACCTAAGGTGCATTTATTTTAATGTAGAATTTATACACACCACTGTATGATTTTAAGAGGTATGCATCTAATCAATTTCACTTGGTTCTCATTTACTAGGCACAATTTGCTCACTGAAATTGAAAAATATATTAATTTAGTTCTATTTTAAACATCTAAATTTAGGACCTGAACTGCCCAACAGCTTCCATTTAAGGCTGATTATAGTAATGCATTTGCATTGAGGAGAAAACAGAATGCACTGAATAGCATAATTACTTTATTTAATTAGACTAATATTTAAACTAAACCTTTTACTTAAGCCTCTCCCAAGAGGAGGTCAATAATCATAGTTTATAATACGCAGATTCATGTAATATTGAATGTGTACCATTAATTGATTGGGCAGCTTCTTTCAATAGAATCAGAAATTAGTATTTTTTTTAAAATCACAACAGAGTATTTAATTCTGTCAAACTGACTCAGGAAATGGAAAATTGGTTGAAATAGAAAAGCTATGGGAACAGTACAGGCAGATCCCAGCATGTGAAAATAAGTAGTGAATGTCTGTCCAAACAAGTCAAAACTAAAGGATCCTTATAATATAAGGTGATCCACTATCCATAAAATATAATATGTTTCACATTATAATGCTAAGACATGAGATATCACATTGAGAGATATAGGCTCAAGTCTGAGCCATCCTGGAAAATCCAGATGGTTTCTTTATCTTTACACCAGTAAAAATTCTATCCATGCTCTTATGCAGGCTGAAAGTAGAGAAGGCCTATTATGCGAGGCAAGGAGAATAATGGATAAATTTCATGTTGGGATATTTAGGTAAATAAGGCAAGAAATACTGCTAATTCTTGTTCCAAACTCTAGCTTTAAAGCCATGATGGTAACAATAAACCTTAAGGCTGAGCTCTCACTGCTCTGTATATGGCTGGAAGAAAGAATTTACAGTGATTATGGAAAGGGTATTGTAAAGTGATGAAATCTCATGTACAAACCAGAACAAGTCTCTGGTATCAGCAGGAAGAGTGGTGAAAACTTAAGTATCTTAAATGACATTAGAAACCTTGATTTCACTAAACGTTTTAAAAGCATAGCTGTTTAATTTTAAAACCAGCAAGTCTTCTGCAGCTTCACCTTCAACTTTGGTTTAAAAGTCTCTCCTCTAGAGTGTCTTGCATAAGAAAGTTAACACAAATGGTTAATTGAAGATCTAATACAAAGGGGTGATAGTACACAGAACAAAATCTGGAGGACTGGTACAACATGGCAATAAAGTTTAGGATAACAGACTAGAGGTTTCCCATTGGGAATAGAGAGCAACCACTGTGCTAAAAGACAATAAAAATCTATCTGAAGACTGATGTGCTAGAAAGTGTACAACATATTAGAAATCTCAAATTGATCAGCATTCCCAAATAGGTGACTAAGAAAAACACATTTTAGAAAGTCCTCATTTTCAGCACCATTGAGATTAACCTTCATTAAGAACAGTTCTTCATCCTTAGAGTAGAGGCTATTAATTGGGAAGACTATTAACAATGCTTATGACCTGTTGGATCTTGATAATCCCACAAGTCACCAGCAAGAATTATGAAAAAGGTTAGAACTAAATTAGATCACAAATACAAGAAATTCAGGATTTCTATATTTTATTCCAACCTGGGTGGTACAAAAGAATATTCTTGTAATTAATGTAAAAAAATTCGGGAACCTCAAAGTAAAAAACAAACATTGAGTGATCATGCTCTTTTAAAAAAAACAAAAATGCCTTTATCTCTCTCTCTCTCTCACACACACAAAACAGAAAAAAAATCTTTACAAACTATTAACATTTCTGATGCAACAAACAAATTTAAGACTGCTACACAATTATTAAATTACATGATTCCTGGTTTATATTTCCGCAGGGAAACTCCATTTTGAATGTGATTTACATAGTCCTGAGAAAATTTTATCTGAGCAAGTGCTCCCATTGAACTTACTGATACTACTTTTCCGCATAATGTTATGCACACATGTACTTCCAGGTTTGGAACCCATCTTTCTGCTCTCAGATTCTATTTATCCAATGCACTATCTCTCAGATACAGATCCAGTTTGTTGTAGGATAAATTTGTTCATATAACTGTTTCCTGTACACAATGGAGTGAAAGGTGTTCATTGGATTTTCTTAGGCGAGGGAGGGTCTGACTTTTGCCAACAAAGTCTCCTTATTGGCCTCTAATTAACTGCTATATGGAATTGCTGTATGGTTATGTTTAATAATTTGTGCTTGTTGCCCGTCTAGAGAATTTGTATCTTACTCACAAGACTCTGGGGACAAAAGTTAAATTTGTATTCATTCAAATAATGTTTTAGCAACTTTTATGTAGCTAGCAGAAAGTAAAAATGAAACTACTGAAAAAAAATCTAAGGTTTTATTCATGCAGGAAGAAAATATACATTCTAATATTTTTAAATCCACAACTTCAGGATGCCCAAAAGCCTGAGATACCAGTTAGCAACCAAACCAAATAGTCCAAGTACCATGAAATATAAATGTATGAGTTTTCTGTTTGATTTTAACGTCTATGGAGCGTGTGCATCGTGGAGATAGTATGACAAGTTAAAGCATTACTGTGGTTTAGAAACCATCTATTCTGCTCTTATTTAATAGCTGTTACCATCATGTTTAGCTGCTGCAGCTCCTCTTGCAGATGGGAATTCATTGATATGATTAAATTTGATGGTATGATAATGTATGGTAATCGTGATTAATCAGAAGCCTACTAGCAAATGGAGAATGTTGGGTATTATGTCACCTGCATTTTAAACTGCATTCCCTCTATGCCAGCCTGACAATATTTGACAGCTGGAGGGATCTCATGCTGCATCTGCTTGCTACTACTTATAGATCTGAAAAGAGAAAATGCCCATCATTCCTTCACTATCTTAAGTGCTGTAATTACAGGGCTTTGCAGGCAAGTTGTGAAAACAGTAAATGTTCAAAACCAAAGCTTTTTGCTAGATGTTGAATAAGCTCAGTCTCACATCTGCAAAGGCTATAATCTGAAAGATGTAATTTGATGCAGCAGTCTCATTCAAACATGATTTGCATGAAATGCCATATAAAGCACTATCCAAGAAATGTCAGTCAACACCACCTGATACCACGTATCCTGTTAAATGAAAACAAAATGCTTTCTACACTACCTGTGATCTGCTCTTGCTACACCGTAATCCAGTGAAAATTTCATTTACTGCTACTATTATAGTAAAGCCATAACTAAAGCAGAATAATTTTGAGGAAGTAGAACAGCAGATTTGTTTTCACAAATGTTCTTTCATTTTCATTAATAATTTACCTCCTAAACAAATGCTATTACAAAACACCTCACTGGATATCATTCAGGAATGACAGACTGTTCTAGAAATGTAAATTGCATAACAATTCAAAGCTACATGAATTAAGAGTCATACACTTGATAACGTGAACCAAAAAACTTTAGATACGAGGTTTTTAAAACCCTTGGTTTCCTTACTTGTTACACCACCTCATTATTAAATCTAAAATAACTTTTGTTTTTTGCACTTTCCAGTACAATATAAACAATTTCATTTTGCTTCATTCCCATAAAATGTTGAAGTATTTAAGATCCACTAAAGCTAGAGAGATTTTTACATAAAATGCTTTAGTATATCACCACAAAATCAGTTCAGCTAATAAAATTTCCTGAAGCTTTGCTTTCAGTTTTGGACCTCAAGTTAGGCCTGTACTCCACTTTATAATGCTACTTAGAATTTTTAACATTAACGACATGTAACGTTTGTATTATATAGGTAGAAGTGTTTGCAGCTCTGAGGCATTGCCCTAACAATCCTAGAGAGTGTTTACCTCAGACTTCAAAATGTAAAATAAGTGGCAAATGAATGGCAGCTGATAGATATAAAACATTAATCGTTCAAAAAAAAGTCACTACCTTAAGTTACCAGAAAGGTGTGAAAAATAATGGACAGCTATTTTAATGACTTCCACAAACAGCACATGCAATTATATTCTAATGTATATTTTAAGATATTCTAGATCTCAAAATATAAGGACAGTGACCCATAGATACACTCCTCCCTCAATGGGTATATCTAACGGGGATCAAAACACAGATTCACCAAAGAAATGTCTCAGTTACTTCTCTTACCCAAAATACTTCTCCTTTCCATTCTAGAGGGCCTTCTCCACCAAGTATCTGAAAGATAGACAAATGCTGCCTCCTCATTTTAATCTCATACAGACAAAGGCCCTAAATATAAAGAAATAAATACAAGTCTGCTTGTGGACAGAGGACATGACTCAAAGATCCAGTTATAGAGGTCCCCACCACACAGCTTGTGCTTCAGGATTAAACAAGTTGGACTAGTACAGTGAGAGAGAGTGTCAGGTAGTGCAACTGTAATTATATGCATCCATTGGCTGTTTCCTAGTCTCATATGAAGCATGCCAGCTGTCATTAGCAGCTTGATGGGATCAGGCATTGTGATTCAGGAAAACAGTTTGTTCCATAGGCTGTTACTTCAGGACAATGCTAAAGCTCTTGCTAGAACAAATACCTAACTGACTGTCAAACACACTTGCATAATTTCAGAACACATTAGTACTATACAGGCAGTCCCCGACTTACGCGGATCCGACTTACATCGGATCCGCACTTACGAACGGGGCTCTCTCGCCCCGGAGCTCACAGGCAGTGATCCGCCACCTCGACCTCCGGGGCGAGAAAAGCTGGTCCCGGTGCCCCTGGTCTGCTGGAGACGGTCTCCAGCAGACCAGAGGCACCAGGAGCGAAGCCGCAGCAGCGGCGGGTTCCCGCGCTTCTGAGGCTTTGTGAGAGCAAAGCCTCAGAAGCGCGGGAACCCGCTACTGCTGCGGCTTCGCTCACGGTGCCCCTGGTCTGCTGGAGACGGTCTCCAGCAGACCAGGGGCACCGGGAGCGAAGCCCCAGCCCTGCTGGAGACGGTCTCCAGCAGACCAGGGGCACCGGGAGCGAAGCCCCAGCCGCGGCGCGGCACCCCGCTGCCACTGCGGCTTTGCTCCCCGTGTCCCTGGTCTGCTGGGGGGAGGGGGGGGAGGCTGCTAGTGTGCCCCCCCCCAGCAGACCAGGCTTTTGTTGCCGAACCCTGGGGCAGAGCAGCTGGGGCGCTGCCGGTTGGTCCCGCAGCACCGCTCTGGGCACTACTGGACCAACCCAGCAGCACCCGAGCTGCTCTGCCCCAGGTGTCCTGATTCAGCCGCTGCTGGTCAGTTTCAGCAGTGGCTGAATCAGGACGCCTGGGGCAGAGCAGCTGGGGTGCTGCTGGGTTGGTCCAGTAGTGCCGAGGAGCGGTGCAACTGGAGCAACCCAGAAGCACCCCAGCTGCTCTGCCCCAGGCGTCCCCAAGTCAGCCGCTGCTGAAACTGACCAGTGCTGACTACAGGAAGCCCGAGGCAGAGTTGCTCTGCCCCAGGCTTCCTGGAATCAGCGCTGATCAGTTTCAGCAGCAGCTGACTTGGGGACGCTTGGGGTTCTTAAGTTGAATCTGTATGTAAGTCAGAACTGGCAGTAAGTTTCAGCAGCGTCTGAATCTGGACGCCAGTTCCGACTTACATACAGATTCAACTTAAGAACAAACCTACAGTCCCTATCTTGTACGTAACCCGGGGACTGCCTGTATTTATATAGTATTATTGTGACTCATGTGCTTCATGACCCTGGGCAAAGCAGTAATTAAAACAATTCTTTTCAAATCAGTTAAAGCTAATACATTCATATCTAGCCACTACAATTAATGGGTCTGATCATCAAGTGACTTAGCAACTGGAAGACAATGGGTAGGATTTTCAAAAGGACCTAGTTTCAAAAAGACCTAACTCACTTAGGGTAGACTTTACAAAAATGACTATGGATACTCCCTGCACCACTGAACTTTTATGGCTTAGCTAAGCAACTATTTTGGAAAATTTTGGCCACAGTGTCCATTTTCCCATTTTGGAAAGTTCAGTGCAATGCATTAACTTACTTAATGTGCTTTTTTTAAAAAACAGACTATTTAAAGTAACTGGAAGAATTAAATAGTATTAATAGTTGATTAAAATCTCTGCATACATTTTACTACACAAAACTAATATATTTTAAGAAAGAGCTACAATTCTACATGAAAATTTATAGAGTCTTCTTCAATTTTTACAAAACGTTAGGCTCTCTTCCGAACAGAGAATTCTTACCCTGTTGCCACAGCCCTTGGCTGACAGCCCCATCTCAGAACCATTATATACTCAATTTCCAGTAAGTTAAATATAATTATTGATAAAGATAAGTTTGCACACTAAACAAAGGGGAAGTCAGTGAGGTATTTGATATATTCCTTGAGTATTTTAAGATTACTGATTCTGTATTACCCCAGCTGCTAGGAAAAAAACAGAAGAAATGTGTACAAAGCTAAAAAAAATAAATGAACTCATGTCTTCTCCCTACTTCCTCCCAAAACACCCAAGAGACAAAGATTTACATACGTAAGTAGGGATGAAAATGTTAAAGTTTTACTTATTATTATTAGAAACTGAACATAAAAATCCTCTAACAAAAGATATTTAAAAAATGCATCATTTCTGCTAAGTATGCAAATTTCACACCTTATTTTATTTTAATAGAAAACAGGATGAATACATAAATGGAACACAACTTTCAAATTTGAAGGCAAATTTGACTTCAGTTCAATAGCTGTATACTACATTTGATAAAACAAGCAAAATATGTATAATGCTGCTCATAACAAGCTATTACCTAGCATCTTTGATATTCTATGTAAACCAGGCATGTCAAACTGGTATTTGGGGGGCCGCATGTGGTCCAATTGAAATTTTTGCAGCCCGCCACTACATTTTATAAAGGAATAAAGTGTGGCCCACTGGCCGCTCGGAGCACATGGCTGAGCACAGATCACAGCTGGCTGGGCCACTCTGCGCCGCAGCAACTGCTCACGGCCAGGGCTGCTCTGTGCACGCGCTCATGGCCGGCCAGGCCACTCTGTGCTGGACGCTCTGCATGCTCACTCACAGCTGACCAGGCTGCTCTGCACATGGCATCCAGCATGTGCTCACAGCCGGCCGCTGTGCTCATGCCACCCTAGCATGTCTGAGGAAGAAATATGTGGCAGCGGCAACGGTGACTCCGTGACCTAGGTATTAGGTTGGGGGGCTGGGAGTGCCTGGCTCTGGGGGAGTGGATTGAGGTTATTTTGTTAATATTTTGTTTATTTATTTATTCCCAAATAAAATAACAAAATGTATATTAATGTTATAGCAATAAATGTATTTTTTTGCAATTGCCTGAATAATTATGTTCATGCAGAATCTCAACCTTACAAAGTATCTGAAATTTTCACAGAAGCATGTTCTATTTGATTAACCATGGTTTATACTTGTTTTTATTTCAATAAAACAAGTTATGTATCATAAAAAATTAGAAGTACCTTAAATTTATATCTAAATTTAAAATTATTTTATATGCGCAAATAACAATTTTGCACATCAAATATTGTATTGTATTAAAACTAGACCTGAAAATATATTATAAAATATGCCAAAACAATCCATAATAATAAATACTTACAACTTTCTGATACAGTACATTTTCTTTGGTGGCACTGAAAGCTATCAGTTTTCGTTTGCGTGGACCTAAGCAGGCTCGAGTTTGACATGCCTCATGTAAACCATTGTAAAGGACTTTACAAGGGGCATCAGTAACATCGGGCCTATTTTACAGATTCAGGAAACTAAGCCACAAAGAATGGAAATCACTTCCCAAGGTCTTATCTAGCAAGCCAGTGGCAGAGCCAGGAATAGAACCCAGGTCTCTCAAATCTGAGGTTCAGTGCTCTACTAGGATGCACAATCTCTTCACTTAACAAAAATAGATACTAACCAAAAGAATTCTCTTAGCTCCGAACATCAGCTACTTAACAAACAGCAGGTACTAGTGCCTATATAAGAAAGATGTTCCATTTTTCTCTAGGGAAATTTTCAGAGGAGAAGAGAAAAATATTCCTATCGAGAAAGAGAGAGACACACACACATACCCCCACCCCTACTGCTAAAAGGAAAATATTTTAAGAGTTCTAATTCTACAGCTTATTCAAAGAATTCCAATTCAAATTTTAATATGTTTCTGTAAATACATTTTCAGAGATATGATTACAACAGATTTACCCATTCTTTCTTCCTCCAATTTGTTTTAATTTCAAAATCTGATTAGCAGATTAAAATATATCACATGAAAACAACATGTAAAATTCTAAGGTACATAAATTTAAACTGCTCTTTGTGAAAATTAGAACTAATATTTTTAAATGCTAGGCAGATTTCACTATTTTGCACTCAGACTTGCTCAGATAAAAGTATTTCCTTAGTTACACAACAGTCAAACTGTGATAACCTGAAATATAGAAATTTCACAAAAGTATGACAAAATTCGATAAAACAATAACCAGGTTTCGTAAAGCCAGTTTTAGATTATTTAACATGTTATACTTCATAAAATAGATTCTATAGTCATTAATATGACTATCAGTATAAAATGAACAAGTGTAAGTAATTGATTCGATAAGGATCTTGCAAATAAATATTCTGCACAAATATTATCCTCATATTATATGCACATGGAAATCACAAAACCAGAATATTTTTTTCTAATCAGCCTTTTCTAGCTACAACTGATTTCTATACAGATGAACTCTGTTTACTACAGGTTGTACCTCTATAAACCAGGACTCTCTGGGATGCAGGGGAGTGGGAGCTGGCCGGCGCAATGCGTGGGAAGGGAAAGCAGCACAGGGTCTCGCTGGACTGCCTGGGAGACCGGGAGCCAGGAAGCCCGGCATGAAGCTCAGCTGGGCTGCGGGTGGAGGATGAAAACGGAGGGGTGGGAAGTCCAACACACAAACCCAGCAGGGTTGCCCAGGGAAGCCAGTGGGGTGGCAGAGCAGGGGGGTCAGAAATTACCTCCCCATGTCCTGCAAAATGCTTTATCTGGGACCAATCAGGTCCAACTTGTAGTATATTTTGCTACAAGAACATTTACTTCCCTTTACACTTTCCATATATTACTAAGGTTTAGCTTTTCCATGAGCTTCATGTACAAGAAAATCCTGTGTCGATTTCCAAGTTTTGGCAAATGAAGGCAATGATACACAAAAATTACTTTCATTTACAGGATTTGCTGTTCTATGTGAATAACTAAAGAGTTGTAAATAACTAAAATGATACAAAACAGTAACTGGAAAACTGAATGAAGTATGCAAAAATCACTTATTCATACTCAAAATAAAACAGGAAAATTAGTTTAGAAAAAGAATTAAAATACATTTAGTATATTTGGAAACCAAAAGAAAGTAAGATGGGAAGGATCACTCAACGCAAATCCACTTTTGGTATAAAAATAATGAAACCTTTTAAATGGTTAAAGCAAGCAGAAAATATGGCACTGATTTTTATAATAAAATACAAATACGGGGCTTTTTAGTCTGAGGTTTTTTTTTTCCAGTGGCCTTTTTAAGAGATGCCAGTAGGAAAATGAAAAAAGCTCTCTACAATAAGATGCATTTGTACCTCTCCCATTGGAGTAACTGGTTCAACAATTTTAGAGTTAAACAGAATTAATTCTGCTCTGAAAAGTCCATTGACCTTAAGCTTTTAACAAACATTTTCAACTGAAGAGATTACTGTCAATATTTACAAATCCTTAAAATTATATTTCATTGGAACAGCTTTTATTTGCTATATTAATATTTCTTTGCAAATGTATGCTTATCCATATCACAGAAGGAGAAACAGCTGCTACTCACAGGAAATCTCTGCGGTCCTACAGTAGGTCTTGGCTGAGTTGGGACTGGTAACAAGGGCACTGAAACAAGAAACACCTTTTAATAGCATTTATTTTAACCTAACAGTTATTGACTTTATCTACAAAAGTAGTCACATAGCAGATCGTAATCACTGCTGGTTAAGTTTACTTTTAAGAACTAAGCATGTGTTCCATAGTCCCTAAAATTAGCCAAGTGGAGACAAATTTTCATAGCATAAATTAGATAATGCAATCCTGAATTTTCCAGAATCAAACCTGTTGACAAAGGAAAACCTATACCTGGCAAAACTGAAGGAAGTCAACATGTAAAGGTGGATCTAAATGACATAACCATACAGAGTTTACATGCTAAATTCTTGTTTTCTCAGACCCTTTTAGATTGTAGGGAATCACAGTGACAGATTCCATGCTTCAACAGGTCTTTATAACATCCTAACACTACGTATACTAAGGCATCATAGCAGATAAGGTGCTAGAATGACTACAGAGAACCTAAAATGGGAGAGAGAGGGTAAAAACATTCAGAATTATGCATGGATGTCACCTATTAAACATTAATGAATGGAAGCTTCGGGGGGAGCTGAGTTAATCTGTCCAGGATACACTTAAAAAACAACAAATAGTCTGCTAGCACTTTATAGACTAACACAACATGTAGATGGTATCATGAGCTTGTGTGTGGACTGCTCTGGGTGGCTGGACTACTGCAGCCCAGCAATGCGCTGAAGCACTCCCCTCCGCCCACTCCCCTTGTTTAACCGGTTAAACAATTAAATGGGATTTTACATACCTAATCAGTACATCAGACTCCTCTATATCACTGTTATATTACACACAATTACCAAAAGTCTTCCCTATATGGTGCACAGCGAAACACTGTGATACCTCAACTGATGTGCTAACTAGAGCTGGTTGGGAAACGTTCAAGAAATATTTTTTATACTGGAAAATGCAGATTTAACTCAAACTTTTCTGGAACAGCAGTAGTCTGAACAGATTTGGAAATTCAAAAAATTTTGGAAAAAAGGTTTAAGTTGTTGGAACATCCCATTTGGAAATTTTCTACATGAAAAATTCCATTTTTTTCCAGCTCAAAATTTATATACTGTAAGTTTAGTAAATAAAAGGTTGAAATCAAAATGAAGCATTTTGAAAATGTCAAACCAAATCTTTTCTTTTGGACTAAAAGTCTAAGAAACGAGATTTCCACTTTTCATCCTGATTTGGGATGATCTCTCCAAAATTTTCCCAGGATGGAAAAACATTTCCCACACATTTATCAAATACTGACTTTAGATGGAGGCCACTGTACTATGTTTTTGAGAAGAAGGAATCAACATTAGAAGAAAGGCCATCCAACCTCACCCACCTTGTCTCTAACACCAGTAGACCAACTGGGCTACAACTACACTGCATATATACATTCTTAGAGGTATTCACAGCACTTGACACTTCTATCATTGAATTAATAAATTCCATATTTTGGAGGCTCCAACTCCTATCAACTGTTTCCTCAAACTTCTTAAAAAGTGAATAAGATACAAGAACTAATATATTGGGAACTATTCTTATCTCACACCTGATTATATTGAAGTACTGGGCTAAGTGCACTAACTTTTCACGTTTGGAAGATTGTATTCAACCTCTGTATTCAGTTACAGTAGAAAATCAATTTGATGGTTTCATCCTAGTTCCTACTGAACACCTGTCAGCATCATACAGTCATCACCCAATTTGGAAAGATGGGGAGTTTGACAGAAACATGACTAAAATAGCTGAAGTGTTACAGGTCAGGGCCAAGATGCAGGGGGGGGGGGGGGGGAAGCTGTATAAGGAACACACAAAAAATAGGCCAGCACTCTGTTCAACTGTCATTATCTGTTTTGGTACATTGCCTCTGGCAGTGCTCCCCCTCTTTTTTTTTAAGCACACAAATGAATATAATGCTCGTGAAAGATGATAGTTCAAATCATTTCAATCCTTGTCTCTCTGCTGAGATAGCAAAGATAGCTAAAAATCATCATTTTTTTTCTGAACATCAAATTAATCCACAAAATTTTAATGATACAAGAGGGAGAACTGGTGATATAACGTTTTAGAACAGCACAATGTTGTACAGGATTTTGAATAAGAATGGAAATAAATAGCTGATGGTAAATGACTAGGAAATAATAAAGAGAGCAGAAACCATCCATGTCTCTTGTTAAGGCAATTTAATAGTACAGTGAACCCTCGCTACTTCGCGGTTCGACTATCGCGGATTCACGACTTCGCGGACTTTTTTCATTACATTATGAATCCGCGATGGTCGAACCGCGAAGTAGCGGTTACCAAAACTTTAAAAAGCCTCCGGGGAAGCCGGCGGGGGGGCATCCCAGGCGCGCCTGGGCTGCTCCCCCGCCGGAGCCCCTCCGCGGCTTTCAAAGCCTCGGGGGAAGCCGGCGGGGGGGCATCCCAGGCGCGCCTGGGCTGCTCCCCCGCCGGAGCCCCTCCGCGGCTTTCAAAGCCTCGGGGGAAGCCGGCGGGGGGGCATCCCAGGCGCGCCTGGGCTGCTCCCCCGCCGGAGCCCCTCCGCGGCTTTCAAAGCCTCGGGGGAAGCCGGCGGGGGGGCATCCCAGGCGCGCCTGGGCTGCTCCCCCGCCGGAGCCCCTCCGCGGCTTTCAAAGCCTCCGGGGAAGCCGGCGGGGGGGCATCCCAGGCGCGCCTGGGCTGCTCCCCCGCCGGAGCCCCTCCGCGGCTTTCAAAGCCTCCGGGGAAGCCGGCGGGGGGGCATCCCAGGGATCCCAGGGGGGGCGCGCCTGGGATGCCCCCCCCGCCGGCTTCCCCCGAGGCTTTGAAAGCCGCGGAGGGGCTCCGGCGGGGGAGCAGCCCAGGCGCGCCTGGGATGCCCCCCCCCGCCGGCTTCCCCCGAGGCTTTGAAAGCCGCGGAGGGGCTCCGGCGGGGGAGCAGCCCAGGCGCGCCTGGGATGCCCCCCCCCGCCGGCTTCCCCCGAGGCTTTGAAAGCCGCGGAGGGGCTCCGGCGGGGGAGCAGCCCAGGCGCGCCTGGGATGCCCCCCCCGCCGGCTTCCCCCGAGGCTTTGAAAGCCGCGGAGGGGCTCCGGCGGGGGAGCAGCCCAGGCGCGCCTGGGATGCCCCCCCCCGCCGGCTTCCCCCGAGGCTTTGAAAGCCGCGGAGGGGCTCCGGCGGGGGAGCAGCCCAGGCGCGCCTGGGATGCCCCCCCCGCCGGCTTCCCCCGAGGCTTTGAAAGCCGCGGAGGGGCTCCGGCGGGGGAGCAGCCCAGGCGCGCCTGGGATGCCCCCCCCGCCGGCTTCCCCCGAGGCTTTGAAAGCCGCGGAGGGGCTCCGGCGGGGGAGCAGCCCAGGCGCGCCTGGGATGCCCCCCCCGCCGGCTTCCCCCGAGGCTTTGAAAGCCGCGGAGGGGCTCCGGCGGGGGAGCAGCCCAGGCGCGCCTGGGATGCCCCCCCCCCCCCCCCGCCGGCTTCCCCCGAGGCTTTGAGGATCCTACTTCTACTTCGCGGATTTTCATCTATCGCGGTAGGGTTTGGAACCTATCTACCGCGATAAACGAGGGTTCACTGTAATCCTCGCCTTCCACCCCCCCCCCCCCCAGAAAACTGCTTTAAAGTTAGTTTTAAAGGATAAAATTGAGTCACTACATAGCAATTTAGTAAGTTAGTAAGAAACAGTCTGGTAACTCTGTTGAATTCGATAGCTCCTTAAAACACTTATTGGGATAGTTATTTGTTATATCAATATTAAGAGGAAAACCTGAACCACAAACTCTAAAACTGAGCTGATGTGAAATTATTGCTGAGGCTGGGAACCATGCTGTCCTATCATATTTGTTAATTATTCATACTGGAGTGTATTGACCATTCTAGTGTTCAAATTCTGGGGTGGAAGAGGCAAGAGATTTGCAGGAGGGAAGGAAGAAAGTTTAACACA
Organism: Pelodiscus sinensis; assembly: GCF_049634645.1. Classification (NCBI taxonomy): domain Eukaryota; kingdom Metazoa; phylum Chordata; order Testudines; family Trionychidae; genus Pelodiscus; species Pelodiscus sinensis. The sequence continues at coordinate 241,241,195 of NC_134712.1, forward strand.
TAGCAGTGTGAAGGACCTAGTATACAAAGGTGTGACTGGTAGCTGTATGTCAATGGGTCTGGCGAAGGTGTGACTGGAAGCTGACATAGTAGATTTGAAGATTTTCACGAGTAAGTTTCTCTTTCCTTTTTTCTAAAAAGAGGTTAAAGAAAGCATGGAGTATAGTTGTGTTCCTCAGGTAAAAATTTGATTTGAACATCTATCTTAAAAAGTAGAAAAAAAAAATCTCATTTGAAGAAAAAATAGCTCAGACAAGAAAATTGTATAACCCAGATACAAGGGGTATGAAACTATTTTGTGGGATTTCTTTGGCTTGGAGAACTGGACTAGTAATGGCAAGTTCTTCTTATATAGAAAGAAGAGTTTATCTTTGGTATGAAAACAGGAGTTACCTACAGACAGGACTTTTCAGTGGGAAAGCTTCAAACTCACTCTTCAGGCCAAAGTGGTAGCCATTAGGGAGACTACTTCCACAATTCTGATGCAACAGTTCAAATGGCAGCCTTGTGACATACTACACTATAACTGTTGAGACTGTTTCAGAAGATGTTTAAAATTATTAATTATGTTTATTACAGTACAGGCTAAAAGCTAACCAAGAACGAAGTGCCACTGTTGTATATAAACAGAGTCCTAGCCCAGAAACAGCTTATGATCTAGACAGAGAGGGTGAGTGAATGGATCTAAATTATTACTGGATGGATGATTTATTAGTAAATGTAAATTTATCCGCTCCCCCCCAACCCATACACACAAATGGATGAAAAAAATATTTCCTTTAATAACTGAAGTTTACATAATGTAAAAAATGCTGCTTTTGAATTTATTATATTTCTATTTAAGGATATTTAATTTGTATATTTTGAGACATATTTTAATAGCTATAAAATTTTAACTCTCAATCTCAGCCTCTACTATCATTAAATAATTGTGACTACCCATCCCAAAATTTCACAGCTATGAAAGTGTAAATAGATAAATATTTTAAAATTTCTTAAGCATAAATATGTCAAAAATTTACAAAAAATTAAATTCCATCAAACCTAGGTATAATACACCCAGTGAGTAATGTATTGGCAACAAGCACTTTTGTTCTACAACAGTTATTTTACTGATGGGTTTAGTTCAAAGGGAACACATAAAATGGAAAGATTAGGAAAAATAAATGAAATCATTAGAAACAGAAGAGATGACACTGAAGGGAAACGGTACAAGGGGGCAGGGCAGGGGAGAACAAGATAAGAGGCAAGTGTGCAGTAAGTACACCTAAAGCGAAATGATAATAAAAGGAGTGGAAAGAGAAGGGTAAGAACAAACATTCAAATCAATCAGAAAATGGCAGAAGTTGTCCAGTCAAAACTGAAGTTATCTGAATAACCACGGGTCTCTACTTTGGCTGCTTCTGCTCCTGCCAGTTGAAGTCTCTTGGCTGGTTCCTCTTGAACATTTATCTCAAGGCTAATTGGCATGAGTGTAGGTAGGTACTACCTGGGATCTAGTGCCTTCAGAGAAGGGGTTCTTCCCCCACACTTCCATATCCAGAGGATGCTAGGAGTGAAGGGTGGCTTGATCCCATTTTATCCCTACCCCACCACCTAAATGCAGTTCTCTCTGCTTTGCTTGCTTCTGGTCCTACTGGCTAACATCTCTGACTGGCTTCTCTCTGTCACTTTCCCCAGAAGTTTCACAGATTTAGAGAAAGAGAAAATAGGAGTGTGGATAGTAAATTTCCATGATTCCTATTTAGAACAAATGTCCTTAGTAAAAAGACCTAATCATACTTGGGCTCAGCCCTGCTGTAAAATTATTTAGCTGAAATTCCAGACAATCCTGCAAAATAGTTTTAGTGACTTGAGTTCCAGTTTTACAGAATCTGCTAGTCTCAGTACCCTAAGCTTCAAGTCTTGGTATTTCCAGGAAGTATATTTCAGACTAAATGGATTCAAATGAACTTAGTGAAACTGTGATGTTGTCTGATTAAAATATGACCACGTAGATCACTGCTGTTATCATTGTTCTATAACAAACAAATCTTACACAATGTGTGTCAAGTAAGGTGTCAATAGAATTATGTTGTATGTATCCTTTTTGTTTCTGAAGTTATGAGTACTGGTTCTATACCTTTATTTCTAATGTGTTTGCTTCTGGCTACCATCTACAAAGTATTTAGCCTGGAAGGGGCTATTCAAGTCAAATGGCTCTTCAAAGAACACAACTCACAATGGAAGATGCCTAGCTATACTTAATGGATTTTCCTGTGGACATTCTAACTACAGTATGGATGATGGTCTCTAGTATGACTAAGTGAAGCATGCATTGACATGTGATTTGCCCATGTGACTCCAAAATCCACCCTGTTTCTAGTGTTCCTTGTTCCTTCTAAGATGTGTGGCAGCACAGCTTCAGAGGTGATTAACCAACCTGCCCAATCAGTCAGCTCTGTGCACAGAGCCCGGAGCCTCCGACTGGGTGGGACTGATTAATCACCTGGGAAGCTGTGCTGACACCCACCTTAGAGGAAATACTGCTTATTACCTGTAATTTTTGACTAACTGTGCAGAGAGCACTGAAACATCTCCATTTTGCCTCTTTCCTGTTCAAATCCATAAAAGGGTGGATGGAGGATGTGCTGGTATCCTTTTTTGAGGTCAGAGTAAAAATTCCAAACACTGTTTACTGGAATTAGAAGAGGCAGGCTGTTCATCTGGGGGTTAGACTTTTACTGACTGATTGAAGAGGTGCGGACAGGCAGAATCTGATTCTTTGCTTTTTATCAAATACATTCAATGGTTGCTTTGGAAATCTTAAGATGGGTGAACAAAAGTGATTCATGCAAGACTAAGGACCTTCTAGACTACTGCAAGTATTGCAACCTACTAACTGAATAGGCGGGAAGTATTTGCTTTTATAAGATATGGAAAACTGAAATAATCTCCAGGAAACAGCCATTCTGAAACCCATATGTGAGAAGTGGATCTGGTACAGGATTAACATACTTAAGATTTCTCCCAATTGGCAAAGCCTAGTCCTGGCAATTTTCCTTTATTTGATAGAATGATAAGTAGAATGTTAGCTTTAAGTGAGCTCTTTGTTTATTTGAGGAGAAAAAATGTATATGATCAGAATGTAAAAAAAATATTTCTTTTGCAAGTACTTCCAAAAGTCACAATTTATACAAATATTTTTTTCTTTAGTTTCAGATTCAACACAGCCAAAGAAATTGCAATTTCAACTTGTTGCAAGTTCTCAAAAAAATGTGACCCAGCAACGGGTCCTTGAATTAAACAAGTTATGGAAAAAGTTTGATTCTCAGGCTTTGAATCAAATAATCCATTAGCAATAGTGGAGTTAAGAACAAGCAGAGCATATCATGTCAGGAGCATCATAAATAATGGACAAAACTTGCATCTTTCATACAATCATTATACAGATAGGAGCTCCCTTGTCCAGTACCCTTGGGAGCTGACCCATCCCGAATGAGGAAATTTACCAGACATGGGGAGGTCCCCTGTCACCAGTCTCGTAGGACTCTCTCTCCCTGCGGTTGGCTCTGCTCTGGCCCCACTGCCACTGGGCTCCAGCCTGCTGGGCTTGGACTTGGGCTCTGGGTCCACTGGGGCTCCCAGGGGTTGATGCTCCCCAGCCACCGCAACCCTGCTTCACCCCGCCCCCCAACTGGGAATCCCCAGGGACAGGGCTTGCCGGTTAACCCGTTTCTGCCGCCCTCCACCAGGGATCCCTGGGTATTGGGCTTGCTGGCTGTCCCATTTTTGCTGCTAGCTGTCCTGCTGCTGTCCCGCCCAGCCGAGGCTCTCTGGTGACAGGGCCCTCAGCCGATTTGTATTCCCAGGTGCCAGAGCTCTGTGGTCCAGCAACATCCATCGTCCTGCCGGACCACAGATGTTGCTAGACCAGAGTCTCCCAGATTTCAGGGGTTCAACCTATACGTTGAGGGGTGCCACAGTACAGCTGCTCCCCAACTTACGAACCGGTTACGGACCAAGCAATTGGTTGTAACTCGGTTTGTTCGTAAGTCGGACCCCATAGAGTTACACGCGACAGCGCTGTTTGTAAGCACAAATCGCGTTTGTAACTCGGGGTCCGCCATTTATGACAGCTTTAGTCATAAATGCGAATGGTCATAAGGGGACCAGATGTATAATCACAGATGTTCTGAATGTGCCTTGCTGAAGCTAGTATACCACTTGTGAAATTATAAGCGGGAGCACTTAACTTCTGAAAACTGATGTCTAATATTTAAATATGCCTTCTTTACATCTGGCACGTCAATTGTTCCTTAAAGGATAATGCAAGTTTTACATTTAGTGTCATTTTAGAGAAGAGCTACTAACTTTTACAAAATATTTGCTCTATGATTAAGTAGAATTTAAGCCTGAAAGTATGTTATGTAAGTTTGACTGAATGATCACAGGAAAACTGTGTAGATATTCTCTCCCCACTCCCTGCATGGCAATGCTAATTCAGAACTTAAAATATTTAGAAAACTCACCTTGCCCAGGTGTCACTACCGTCCCTTTGAAATGTGGGTTTATATGTATGTTCTTTGGTTGCTGAGGTGTCACTGGGGGTGGAGTCATCATTATTCCAGGTGTTTCAATCTGGGGTGGCATATGTAGCCCTGGAGGAGGAGACGAATGATGTTGATGCTGAATAGGAAGTAGCGTTTGTAGCTGTTGCTGTGGGAACAGACTCCTAATAGGCTGTTGCTGGTGAGGAGGAATTAACCTCTGTGAATGACTCTGCAAATAATCAAAAAGAACAAAATTCCTTGGTTAAAATCCAAGTACCCTGATGAAAAATCAGAAAAATTAAAGTTGGTATCTCAGAGAATGGGGGGAGGGATAGCTCAGTGGTTTGAGCATTGGCCTGCTAAACCAAGGATTGAGAGTTCAATCCTTGCAGAGGCCATTTAGGAATTTGGGGCAAAAATTTGTCAGGGATGATACTTGGTCCTGCTGTGAAGGCAAGGGATTGGACTGGATGACCTTTCAAGGTCCCTTCCAGTTCTAGGAGATAGGCAATCTCCATTAATTTAATTTAAGGTCACAGTTTCCAATAGTTTCCAAGAACCAGCTGAAACTACTGCAACTACCAGCATGGGAAGGAATAATCTGAAAGTAAAAAATATCATCATGAAGGGGAAATAAGGCAGGGAATGAGAAGTAAAGGAAAGGGCTAAAAGGTTATTCATTCTTGTGTGTGGTGCCCAAGCCTAATTCACAGACTACGACCAACAGCCAAACAAAACTTAAAGAGATGAGAATAAAATGTGGCAAAGACCATGCTGCATGTCCCGCTAGAGTCAGCGGCAGTGTCATGGAGGGCTCCGGTGTCAGTGTTATCACTGAAGTGTGCACAGGGGTCGGTGCTGGTGCCCCTGGAGTTGGTGCTGGGGCTGGGATTTGGGTCAGCACCAAGAACAGAGCCAGGGCCGCTGACAGAGGTGGTGCCAGTATATTGGTTGAGGGCACCAGGGAGGCTCTATGATGCCACCTTGGGACTGGTGCTGGAGCACTTAAGGCCAAAGCCTCGGCCCTGTGCCATCAAGAGTGTCTGTCTCTTTCCCCTCTCCCCCCCTCAAGGACGGCACTTGGGTCAGGGACAAAGTCAACTTGATTAAGTCCCTTGTGGCTTGAAAGGTATCCTGCGTTGATGGCTCCAGGTGGACTTCTGCTGGAGTCCCGGCACGGGCTGATATGAAGTCTGCCCAATCTCGAAGGTTCGGGTGTCGAGCCCACTGGTGTCCCATGTCCTTCTCGAGGGTGTACTGTCAGCACATGCTGCGATAGAGACCGGCTCCTGCTCAGCCTCCATTTCTTCTGCAGCACCATCTCCATATTGGGGAGGCCCTGGAGTGGTGGGGTGCTTTACACACAGAGGCCAGTGTGTTCTGCGTGGCCAGCGCAGGGTTTGAGGTCGGTGCTGGACAGAGAGCCACCTCCATAAGCGAGATTTTAAGGTAAGACTCATACTCCAGCTTGGTTCACGGATTGAATCCCCTGAAAATCTTGCAGGACTCTGAAAGGTGGGCCTCCCCACGGCACTTTAGGCAGGCTTCATGGGGATCCCCACAGGGCATAGGCTTGAAGCACACGACTTGAAGCCCTGGGGCCCAGCTATGCCCCACCACAGGAGCAGGGAGCGCAAAGCGAGTCCCCACGCCAGAATGAACTACTTAACACTGAGAACTGTTTACAGAAGAGAACGAACAATTAACAGCAACTCTAAACTAAGACAACTAGGTGAGAACTGCTAAGGAGCACTTGCAGAGAAAGAACAGAGCACATTCCAATGACCATCACGGGAGGTAAGAAGGAACTGAGGGGATGGAGGGCCAGCGGGAGTATATATTAGCCGATATAGCAGCACCACTCCACAGGGCTCCCCTGCTGGCCCAACAGGTACCGCTAAGGGAAAAACTTCCGACAATGCATGCACACTGCACGCGCACACCTACATGGAACAGAAATGAGCAATCATGCGAAGAAGAATACTTAGTGTTAAAAAAAAACTAACATCACTATTTTAACACCTTTTTAAGTCACCAGAGATAAATTCAGCAGATAAGGAAATATTTGGTCACATTTCTTCCATCTAGGTTAAGCAGCAATCAGTAATGTTGGACTTAGTGTCAAAATCATAGATGGCTCCCTTATACAACCGGAATTAACCTGTTCCTCTGTTGACCCAAAAAACAGAGTCTCTTTGTGTCATTTGAAAAAATGCTTGCAATTTGGATACTAAAGTGGAAACGTGACATTTCTCATACTTCCACAATGCACAACTACAATTAGGTGAATAATGAATATTTTGGGATTGGTACCAATTCTAAACAATCAGGGAAGATTTTAAAAAAATATTTGACTAAAAACTAATCTGTTCAGCAAATTGAGAAGTTCAAAAAAAGTGTGTCAAACCAAAACATTTCATTTTGATTTTGCACATTAAAGTTTTAAATTAGACTTAACACTTCAAAAGGGAGTCATTTTGAATGAAAAATTCAGAACAGTTCAATTGCAAAAAAAGGTCTAATTTTTTAAGCCTTTTCACTGACCAAAATGATATAAGAAATTAAGAATTCATGGAGTGTTTCAGCGTTGCTGAATCTACATTTTTCACATAAAAATGTTTTGGTTAACAACGTGTGTGAAGTTCTAATCACAAAAGTATGAGAAGCCCATGTTACCTTTAAGATCCATTGGAGCTGCAGTACAATAAGGTTTCAGGTTTTTGAATCTTTGTGAATGATTAAGAATAGTGGAGATTTTTTCTAAAATTCAACCTAGTTTTGAAAGACAAGGACCTACAAATCAGTGTAACTGCTATAATTATTTTCTTAAAAGTATCATTTCCATGAAGAAATTACTGTGTTACCGCTGTTGGTGGCTGTGTTGGCAGCAGTGCAGGCCTGTGATCCTTCATTCTTCCCCTTTCATTGTTGTCTCTCCTTTGTTCTCCCATTCCATGACACATTATGGAACCTCCTCTCCTCCCTCCTCTCCTTGAGCCATAGCGTCCCTGTTTAAACTGTCTTTCCCTTTCTTCAAATTCAAATAACGCTGCTTTGGCTTCTGCAGAGAGTTCTGTTATATGGGAAAAATGCGTATGTTAGCTATTTGCTATAAGGATTAGAAAGACCACAATGACTAGAGAAAAGTATCACTACAACCAAGATAAAATTTGCAAGCTCTTTGATCATCTTAAGGTGGCAATGGCATGTTAACATTTCATTAAAGCAAAATCAATGTTTTTGTGCATTTGTAACTACTACAAAGGTAAACGTAGTAGAAGGTTAAGAAATTACCATGAAAATATTATTTTACTGTTGCAATCTGCCTTACAGTTGTCGATTGTTGCTTAAGAAGTTTAAGTTACATGAAAGTAACTACATTGTCAGCTAGTAACTTAATTGTGTTTACCCACAGAAAAAACATTCAGAAAATGAAGCGGCAAGAAACACTAAAGAAAATGTTATACTGAGTCTGCCACCATAACCAGTTTTAAATGCTTCTGTTCTGTACATTTGTCTTATGTCAAAGACCTCTTTTGTACATTTGAACAAATTCAGATAATGCCATTTTTAAGAAACATGAAAGAACTAAATAATGCACACATTCTTATGCAATTTATTTTCCTGTGTATGCGCCTCAAAAAAAGGGGGGTGAACTTTACAGGTAAACAAAAACTAAATATGCATTACAGATTTTGGGTCCATCTACAACTGAGAGCCTGATTACAAGAACTGTCCCCAATTCGTTTACAACATGGCTAAACGCTGTATAGGAGATGGCACTGTACAAGGACCTAGAGCTAAGTCAAAACTCAAGGCAACGCCCTTTACTAGGTCAGGGGATAACTATGCTGTAACTGAATCAGGGGACTAAGCTATAGTATAAGTGTTGACTAACATACAAAGTCTGCACTAATTTTTATAAAATAGAGTGAGTTTCACCAGCAGCATGCAGAAGAAGCATACTTTATTTTAAGGAGGCCCATTTAGTGACAAGCAATACAATAAGCTAAATACTTAACTAGAAAAATCATTAATAAATACGGTGTAATTATTTATTATACAAATATGCAACCTACTGCTTTTGAAACCAACTTTTCCTTTCATCTTAACTGGAAACTAAACAATATTAGAACATGTATTTGCTGTATGATAAAATTAACTTACAAATCCTTTTATAAATAAAAATAAATAATAATCCATGTTTAATGTTACAATTTGAAGGGGCAGAATCAAGACATTTGATTCTCATAATACCATCAAAAATTGAACGTTTTGAAAAAGTATTTATTTTGCATGTCTGAAAGCATTGCTGGGTATAAATCAGTTCACACTCTAAATGACTCCTCCCCCCCCCCCCGCCCTCTTACTCCCCCACCCCGCTTTCCATTCCTTCTCTCCCTGCCCCCATCCCCAACTATTTATTTTGGAAATGGACCTTTAATACTCCATTCATCTGAAGAAGAGGGTTGTGTCCACGAAAGCTCGTATCACCAGCACATATTTTCTTAGTCTTTAAGGTGCTGCTAAACTATTCATTGTTTAAGTCTTTCCAGTTAGTCTATAACTCGGCTACCCCTCTGATGCTTCTACTTAGTTATTTTCCCATTCTGTATGGTCCTTCACACAACCATGTGGTGAAAAATCTAAAAGAATGTGATTAAGCCACAAATATGGCATATGAAACAATAGCTAAAGCTACTTAGATCACTGATTTAAAGTTACTTTAAGTGATCTCATTAAGCTTTGAAGTTCACAGCTGACTGAGGTGTCTCTGTGACAGGAGCAAAAATAGGAACCCACTGCTGTTCTTACTTGGTTGGAGACTCTTTGTGTTTGAATTGTGAATGCTGTATATTTGCAATACAAAAGGTAAGAAGGGTTTAGAATTTTGAGTATTACAAATTTAGCAAAAACTGCAGACACCTTAACATTCACTATATATTTGAGCAGTTTTGGGCAAGTTGCTGGTGAGAAGATGAGGCCAAGTTGGGCAAGGAGGAGAAAGTTGGATTACTGGCTGGTGTATGCTTCTGTTAGCTAAAGCAATATACAGGCAGTCCCCGAGTTACGCGGATCCGACTTATGTCGGATCCGCACTTATGAATGGGGCTCTCGCGCCCCGGAGCTCGCAGGCAGCGGGACCGCCCAGAGTGCAGCAGTCCCGCCACCTCGACCTCCGGGGCGAGAAAAGCTGCTCCGGGTGCCCCTGGTCTGCTGGGGACCGTCTCCAGCAGACCAGGGACACCTGGAGCAAAGCCGGGGAGGCGAGGGGTCCCGCACCTCTGAGGCTTTGTTCTGGCAAAGCCTCAGAGGCGCGGGACTCCGCCGCCACTGCCGCTTTGCTCCCGGTGCCTCTGGTCTGCTGGGGACCGTCTCCAGCAGACCAGGGACACCTGGAGCAAAGCCGGGGAGGCGAGGGGTCCCACACCTCTGAGGCTTTGTTCTGGCAAAGCCTCAGAGGCGCGGGACTCCGCCGCCACTGCCGCTTTGCTCCCGGTGCCTCTGGTCTGCTGGGGACCGTCTCCAGCAGACCAGGGACACCTGGAGCAAAGCTGGGAGGCGGAGGGGTCCCGCCAGAGCAAAGCCTCAGGGGCACCGGGAGCGAAGCCCCAGCCGCGGCGCGGCACCCCGCTGCCACTGCGGCTTTGCTCCCCGTGTCCCTGGTCTGCTGGGGGGTGGGGGGGTGCAGCTAGTGCCCCCTCCCCCCCCGGCAGACCAGGGAGATATGAAGCAAAGCCCCGGGCCTGTGGTAGAGCAGGTGGGGCGCTGCCGGTTGGTCCCGCAGCACCGCTCCTTGGTGCTACTGGACCAACCCGGCAGCACCCCAGCTGCTCTGCCCCAGGAGTCCTGATTCTGATCAGCAGCGGCTGAATCAGGACACCTGGGGCAGAGCAGCTGGGGTGCTGCTGGGTTGGTCCAGTAGCGCCGAGGAGTGGCGGCGCTACTGGACCAACCCAGCAGCACCCCAGCTGCTCTGCCCCAGGCGTCCCCAAGTCAGCCGCTGCTGAAACTGACCAGTGGCTGACTACAGGAAGCCCCTGCCCTGGGCTTCCTGGAATCAGCCGCTGATCAGTTTCAGCAGCAGCTGACTTGGGGATGCCTGGGGTTCTTAAGTTGAGTCTGTATGTAAGTCAGAACTGGCGTCCAGATTCAGCCGCTGTTGAAACTGATCAGTTTCAGCAGCGGCTGAATCTGGACGCCGGTTCCGACTTACATACAGATTCAACTTAAGAACAAACCTACAGTCCCTATCTTGTACATAACCCGGGGACTGCCTGTACTAAGCAGTAATTCCTCTTCCCATCCAGCACCTGGCTTTGGGAGGACAACAGCCCTGTGCCAATCAAGGAGAATGTGCAAGGTCGTTTTAAGAAGGGGGAAAGACTTCAACTTTGTTAAAATCTCAATATGCTACTAAAAGATCTCACCAGTTACTTTAAAAATATTTATAGGTACTTTTTTCCCTAGCCACTTAGATCTCATACAAAGAGAGGCTTGCTAGGAGCAGCTTTAAAGGCTTGGAGAGATGACTGCAGCCCTTCGCCAGATGGAATAGATTATGAAAAGAAGGACAAACTGCACTGGACAATTTATTGTCTTGTAGTTTGTAGATAAAGATAATGGAGTTCTGATCTAGCACTTGTGTCTCATTTTTCTTCTTGTGTATGCAGGCTGATGCCCGTATATAATGTTTCAAGGTACAAATTTCAGTTGTGTTGGTCCCCAAAAATGCGGTAAATTGGGGGAAAAGGAGAGGTGCCTACAACTGTGTACTCACAGCTATTCTTCCCATTCTATGAACTATATCTAGCAGCGGACAAACACAGATGACATGCTCAATTTTTCAGCTAACAAATACAGTTCCTTAAAATTATGAATGTAACAACAGGGTTAGACTGGATACTGCTCTGTGGCAAAACTACAGCAGCACTACTATGAAGATAGTGATTATTTGGATATGATTTTGTTTTATTGCAGTTTAAAAAAAATTAACAAATATTTCATTGTAGGACTGTGAAAGCACTTAGAAATCAAAAGAGATAAAGTGTTTTAATTCTTTGCCCTAAAAGAACAAAAATCAACTTGGAGGTTCCAACTTTATCCCTTAGCCCTGCAAACATGCATCTGCATAGTACTCCACTGCAGTCAGTAAAGGCCCCTTGCAGCTGTGCCATTGTACTGCTTTGGTGAAAACGCTACTATGCTGATGGGAAAGCTTCTCCTGTGAGCATAGTTATAGGCAGTAGCTATGTCAGTGGCAAAAGGTCTCCAATTGACAATGTGCTATTTATGGAGGAGAAGGGGAGTTTAGTATTTATGTTGCTCAGGCGTGTGGATTACTCATATTTCTGAGTGATGTAGTTATACCGATAGGTGTCTGGAATGTTGACCTGGCCTAAGACTCCACACAGGAGTATAGTGTCTGTACATTTATGTGATCTATGTGTAGACTCAAAGTCTGAATCATGATATTTTGTGTGCTTCCTGATTGGAGCACTCAGACTTGCATCATTACTGCATTGTATGTTTCCACATGTGTATGAAAGTGCAATAAATTTAATGAAATATTTTATTTCAGACCAAAAACTCCCTTTGTTCAAAAGTTAGATGTTATACCAAGCATAAATGGATTACATTGTACATATTATTGCTGATATCAGCATCACTATACAGCAATACTGCAGTTCCAGCTGCTTTGTGTATGGCTTTCCATAGCATGGAAGTCATTTTTTTTTTTTTTTTTTTTTTTGTAAATCAGAAATAGAGGGAGGAGTTGCTGGGAAAAGCAGGAAAATGGAGAAGAGCTGTTTTTAAGAACGCTGCTGGCTTTCGATTGTACCAGCCCAAAAGAAGTAATTCCTCCTCTTTCCTTGAAGTTTGTTGCATACATGCATACACAATGTAAGCTCTATATAGCCAGCCAATAATATTACATGGTCAACACTGAGTACATAAAAAAGCTTTATTTAATATTTCTCTCAGAGGATGAAATGAGCACTCTCAGAAGCTTGTTTTATATCCTTCCCAGAACATGTCTCCCTAACATCTTTTCAAAACCACCAATTATATTTTCTTTGTTAAAAACCCCACACACATTTATGAAGTTTCAACACCATTCATGAGAGAATAATTTTTACATTTTATATATTTATTTTCCCAACAGACAAATTCAAATCTTAACTTCACAATTCTCTCTCATACGCATACACAGTTAATGCAGTGAATCAGCAATTATTTTTCTAGTGGCTCTAAGTGTCAAGATTAATTTCACTAACCCTGGTAATAAAATGGTTTCAAATGACATCTTTAATCAGCAAGTAAGAATGCTTCCCTCCAATAGAGACAAGCTGTCACTAAAGGTCACCAAAATGTGACAGGATGAAAATTACGTTTGTAACTTCAACTGAAATGTTAATTTCTCTTTAAGTGTTTTCTCAACTATGTCCAGACTGTAAAGTAAAGAGATGTAGCTATGCAACAAAGTTTCATTTTTAAATCAGTAATATCTATTAACAGTAATCCCAGGAGCAGGGCTGGTATTTATATGCAAATGACAAATTTTGCATTGCTGTTAGTTTAACAGCTAAAAAGCATCAATTATTGCATGTCCTTTCATTAACAGAAACAAAAATTAAACAAATCACATTTACAGAAACTGTTCTAACAAAAGCAACTGGCAAAACATACAAACATAGAACTAATCAAATGCTATTTATTTTAGTTCGTAAGTCATTTTATTTTTTTTTTGTAATCTGAACCATGTCTCAAACCACCCACAAAACTTGATATAGACTAATATAAAAGCACTGTTCCCCTTTAATCTCTTAAGCATTCAGTTATTACAAAGCCACTTGGATATACTTCAGTCTGTTTACAGCCACCATTTCCCTTAATACTAGCAGCTACAAAATTTTATGCAAGTGTCTACAATAGTTCAACAGATTTCATTTTAAAAAAATCACTTCAGTTAAGCCAGCGATACACTTGTGTGTAGACTAGACATACATATGAGGGTGCTAGTGCATTCAGGATCACCTCATATCTAGACTACTTATGCATTATTATTAGAATGCTTTGGAGTGAAGCCTTTCTAGAGAGCACCTCTCATCCCCATCAGTATGCCTTCATCAAGGCTGGGCAAAATACTGCCCCTGGGGCCAGATCTGGCCCGTGGATCACCCGCTGAGACCCTCAGGCACACAGTTGCCATGGGTTTAAAGCACAGTCTGGTGGATCTCTGCTCCGGAAGGAGAGGGAGGCTTCGTGTGATCTCCCCACCACCAGCCCAATCCTCAGCTCCTACTGGCCAGAAACAGCCAACCAATAGGAATTGACCCCAGCCAATCTCTCAGCTCCTATTGGCTGGAAACAACCAAACAATAGGTACTGAGAGTTTGGCCTGGGAGATGGGGGCAGCACAAGCCTCTTCCCCCTTCCAGAGCTGAAAGCCACATGGACGGAATAGCCTGCAGCTCTACGTGATCTGGGGCCGCAGCAGGCAGGGAGCCCAGCCTGCCTTGGAGGTGTTGGCCAGGAAAAGCTAGGTAAGCATCTACCAGCCAGAGCCTGCCTCTGGCACCTCTGCCCCTCCCACAACACGAATCCCTCCCTCAGGTTGCTATCCAAACCCTCTGCACTCCCCTGCCCCAGGTCACAACTACCTCCCAGGCTCTGTACCCTCTCTTACACTGCTCCCCCAGGCCAGAATCCTCTCCTGCACCCTCCCAGACCCTGCACCAACCCTCTGACGCAGGTCACAACCCCCCTCCTTCACCCAAACTCCCTCTCAGAGCTCACACCATCTTCTGCACCCCCGTCTCTTACTCCATAAGCCTTTCTGTACCCAGCCTCCTTCTACGACCCTGCACCACCTTGACAGAGAAGTGCAGCCCTTGACCACTTTCCAAAATCTTGGCGTGTCCCCCACCAAAAATGATTGCCCATCCCTGTTCTATATAGAGAACAAAATATGAGTTCATTCATTGGCCAGATTTAATAATAGTCTTCTCTGATTTGAAACTACCAAGATCTCAGGGTCCACTGAGATTGTCTCATTCATACATTTGACATGGATTACATGCCATGAATTTTGCTGCGCCAATCAGACCTACATCTGTAGCATAATTCTTGTTGACAGGATTCGTCAGAGCGAATACATTTCTGAAATAAAAACTATTTCCTTTCTCCCCGCCCCTCCTTCCCCTCAACAGCTTGAACTCATTGATTGTCAAGAAGAATCAAATTTCTTACACCATTTTTCTTCATTATTCTTTTTTTTTTTTGAGTACCTAAAAGGGTGTTATTTAGGAGGAGGAAGAAAAATTGTTCTCCTTGACCTCTGCTGATAGAACAAGAAGCAATGGGCTTCAATTGCAGCAAGGGAGGTTTGTGTTGAACATTAGGAAAAACTTCCTGTCAGGGTGGTCAAGCACTGGAAGAAACTTGTTTAGGGAGGTTGCTGAATCTCAATCATTAGAGATATTTAAGAGCAGTTAGATAGACTATCAGGGTATATCTAGACTACATTGCTCCATCGACGGAGCCATGTAGATGAGGTTTCTAGAGATAGGGAAATGAAGCGGCGATTTAAATAATCGCCACTTCATTTCCCTTTTTCGAGTACACTAATCTACATGGCTCCGTCGATGGAGCCATGTAGTTTAGACGTTCCTTCAGGGATGATCTACAGGATGCTTGATCCTGCTATGAGTGCAGGGGATTGGACTGGACGACCTCTCAAAGTCCCTTCCAGTTCTAGTATTCTATGATTCGTACTGTTGAACTACAGAGGAATCTCAAGAACGGCAATTCGGAGGAGTCTCTCTGAAGCAAGATATTTTGCCTTGATGGAGTTTAGGAAACTGGTGGTTATGGAAGGAAAAAAGGCCCTTAATCTCCCTCCATAAAAGATGCTCTTACAGGAAAATCTGGAGGTTTAGGACACAGTGGCTTTCTTCTGAAGGTAAGCAGAAAGAACCTGATAACTGAATTAATGTACACTAACTTCCAGTGAGAGGCTCTTTCCTTGCTACCTTCTTTACCTGAAGAGGGACCAGAGTTAAAAAAAAACAAGAGCCCTTTACTCTTGTGAATATAGCTTCTGCAGTCTTCCAAAAAATATTCCAGACATCTTACAGAAAATTTTAATACCTCATGGGTGGCGCCATAAGTATCTGCAAGCATCAATGTCAGCACCATCTGCACTCAAGGCCTTGCAGACTAATGGCATCTGATAAGCTCCCCTCCCATTCCCTCTCAAGTTAGCTGCTTCATATTTTGACTCTTCAGGAAGACATCCAAATCTCTTTCCACAGTTTGAATTGATACTTAAGTTTCTGCAGTAGAACTGTGATCACTGTACAAAGGCAAATACTTCACCGACAGCCATATTTTGAATCTGGCTAGTCTTGATTCTAGATCATTGTGTATTAGCATCTAATCCCTGTAGTACCAAGCACTTCTAGCATCAAATGCTGGTACTGATTACATCAAGATACTGGTACTGATTATACATCAAGATATATACTAAAAGTGCTGCATTATCTGAAATCCAACACAAACAGTAGCCTCAGTGATTCTCAACAGGGCAATGATTTTTTTTTTTTTAAATATCACAGTATCAAATAATTCAGTATTACCACATAGGAAGACTTGGTGAAAGTAACCCCTTTCCAAGATACCTCACTGTGACTATTTGGACAGATGGACTAAAACTGGGCAAATAAGAGAAAGCCGAAAATCAATTTATCACTTTTTCCACTGAAATTGCACATAATGTCATAACAGTTTATTAGCTAATAAATAAAAAGTCTTATTAGGAATAGCATATAATGGCTTTCCCACTTCAATGCTGAAACACGTGCCAAGCAAACATTCACTGCAGCTGGATATATCCTGTGTGCCAATGTACCAGGGCAAGTTGTTTTCAATCAGTGTGATATTTACTATTATTGTGAGCCTTAACACAAGCATGAAAATCTGCAGGGGTTATTTATAAGTTGGAAATACTAAAACAGTAGTGGGAATTTCCCCAGTGTATAGCCAGCTGCTGTTTAAAAGGCATAGGTGCTAAAATGAGGGATGCCAAGAGTGCTGCAGCACCCTCTGATTTGAAGTGGTTTCCATTATGTATAGGATTTTCAGTTTGTCTCGATGGCTCACAATATCCCCTATAAAAAAAACTGTTCCAGAACCCTTGTTAAAAGGACAGCCTGATGAGAAGATGGGGCTAAGTGGTAAGAGGGAGAGAAAGCTTCAAAGAATACACATTGCATTGGCTTTTGAAAAAGCATATTCTTCTTCTGATTATCTGAAGGAGGAGGACAACTAAAACTATTAGGAAAAGAAGCAACAGAAGACTGGACAGCTTGGATATAGACAAGCAGAATCTATGGCAAACTACATTCTTTTAACTTAAGAACAACATTTACTGGCGAATAGGGTTTTACATAATTAAATGCTTTCCTTTCTTTTATTGTCATTATTTATTATAGTCCATCCCCACAGAATCTTACCCAAAGTTTCTGGAATGTTTCTCCTCTCTCTTGTTATGTCTGAGAGCCTAATGATTGTTCCTTCTTTTCGTTCAGTTTTGAAACGCTGTCGTCCAGATTCTTCATCCTCCTCCTCCTCTTCATCAGATTCTTCTTTTGTTTCCTCCTGAAGTTCCAGAGTTTCAATAGCTGCCTGCATCACAAGAAAAAGAGATGTATACAAACTAGTGTTACCAGAGACATTCTCTCTCACACTAGAAACAACCTTTTTTTAAAAGAAAATCTGGCAAGATAAGAAACATCAATGTCTTGTATAAGGGCTCCACTGTCTATACCTTTCTGGTATGAATAATTGTTGTGCACACATTGAGAACAAGTGATTCACCATATCTTATGGGTTTGCTTGGCTACAATATACAATAACTACATATCTAAGGTATACATGATTTCTGTAAAACACTTCTAACCAACTGTTGGAACTAAGCAGGGATGGGGTTCACCTTCTGAGGAAGGGGAAGAGAGTATCTGGATTCACACTGGCTAATCTAGTGAGGAAGGATTAACTAGGTTAGATAGGGACAGCGGAGCAAAGCCCACAGGTAAGTAAAAAACATGGAGACCTGGGAGATGGGTCGGAAATGGGAGGGAGCATGGGTTATAACAGAAGTGAAGGAGGGACAAGGCAGAACGGGGGCAAAATCAAATCAGTATTTTAGATGCCTGTATACAAACACGAGTAGTACGGGAAATAAGCAGGAACAACTTGAAGTGCTAATAAATAAACATAGCTATGACATAGTTGGCATCACAGAGACATGGTGGGATAATACACACGACTGGAATATTGGTATAGAAGAGTACAGCTTGCTCAGGAAGGATAGGCAGGGGGGAAAGGGAGGTGGTGCTGCCTTATATATTAACAATTGATACACTTGGATTGAGATTGAGATGAGCATAGGAGAAAGACTTGTTGAATCTCTGGGTTATGTTAAAAAAATGGTGATGGCAAGCCAGGGAAGGGTGATGGCATGCTAGTGGTATACTAACAGACCACCTACTCAGGCAGAAGAGGTGGATAAGGAAGGCTTTTTTAAACTAACAAAATAATCCAAAGCACAGGATTTGGTGGTGATGGGGGACTTCAACTATCCAGATATCTTTTGGGAAACTAACAGCAGGGCAAGATTATCCAGTAAGTTCTTAGACTGCATTGGAGCCAATTTTTTTATTTCAGAAGCTTGAAAAAGCTACTAGAGGGAAGTTGTTTTAGATCTGAATTTAATAAATACGGAGGAACTGGCTGAATATCTGAAAGTGGAAGGCAGCATGGGTGAAAGTGAACATGAAATCAGAATTCATGATTCTAAGGAATGGTAGAAGGGAGAACAGCAAAATAGAGACAATGGATTTCAGGAAGGCAGATTTTAGTAAACTCAGAGCTGGTAGGTAAGGTCCCATAGGAAGTAAGACTAAGGGGGAAAACAACTAAAAAGAGTTAGCAGTTTTTCAAAATAACATTATTAAGGGACCAAAATAAAACTATTCCACTGCATAGGAAAGATAAAGTATGGCAAGAGACCATCTTGACATAACCAGGAGATCTTACATGACCTAAAAATCAAAAAGTAGTTGTATAAAACGTGGAAATTAGATCAAATTGCAAAGGATTAATATAATATATAATGCAAGTATGCAGGGGCAAGATTAGAAAAGCAAAGGCACAAAACGAGCTCAATCTAGCTAGATACATAAAAGGTAACAAGATAACATTCTACAAATAAATTAGAAGCAAGAGGAAGACCAAGAACAGGGTAGGCCTATTGCTCAATAAAGAGGGAGAAACAGGAAATTTTGAAATGGTAGACGTGCTTAATAACTTCGTTTTGGTTTTCCTCAAAGAAGATCGATGACAACGGGATGCCTAACATAGTGAATGCTAGTGGAAATGGGGAACGTTTAGAAGTTAAAATAATTTTTTTTTAAATTGCTTAGAAAACGTAGATGTCTTCAAGTCACCAGGGCCTGATGAAATGCACCCTCAAATGTTCAAGGAGCTGATACAGGAGGCATCTGAACCTTTTAACTATCATCTTTGAAAAGTCATGGAAGTCAGGAGAAATTCCAGAAGATGGAAAAAGGCAAATATAGTGCCCAGCTATTAAAAATGGAAATAAGAACAACCCAGGAAACTATAGAGCAGTCAGTTTAACTTCTGTGCCAGGGATGATAATGAAGCAAGGAATTAAAAATTCATCTGCAAACATCTGAAAGAAAGTAAGGTGATAGGTAACAGCCAGCATGGATCTGTAAAGAACAAACCATGCCAAACTAATCTTATAGCTTTGTTTGATATGATAACTTTTATGGTTAAGGAAGAAAACAGTGGACTTGCTATCCCGAGACTTTAGTAAAACATTTGATAATGTCTCGCGTTACCTTCCTAATCAATAAACTAGGAAAATACAACCTAGATGGGGCTACTACAAGATGGATGCATAACTGGATAACCATTCTCAGAGATCCACAGTCATGCTGGAAGGGAGTTCCGCAGGGGGTCAGTTTTGTGACCAGTACAGTTCAATATCTTCATCACCGATTAATGTGTGCTTATTAGGTTTGAAGATTGTACCAAGCTCAGGCGGGGGAGAGGGCGGAGGAGGGTGTTGCAAGTGCTTTGGGGGATATGGTCATAAATTTAAAAATGATCTGGAGAAATGGTATGAGGTAAATAAGATGAAGTTCAATAAGGACACATACAAAGTACTCCACTTAGGAAGGAACAATCAGTTCTACACATAAGGATGGAAAGTGACTGTCTAGGAAGGAGTACTGCAGAAAGGGATCTAGGGGTCATAGTGGACACAAGCTAAATATGAGTCAACAGTATGACACTGATGCAAAAAAAGCAAACATTACTCTGGGATGCATTAACAGGACTGTTGAGAGCAAAACATGAGAAGTCATTCATCTGCTCTATTCTGCACTGATTAGGCCTTAGTTGGAGTACTGTGTACAGTTCTGGACAATACATTTCAAGAAAGATGTGGAGAAACTGGAGAAGGTCCAAAGAAGAGCAACAAAAATGATTCAAGGTCTAGAAAACATAACCCACGAGAGACTACTGAAAGAATTGGGCTTGTTTAGTTTAGAAAAGATGACTGGGAGGAGACATTATAGTGGTTTTCAAGTATCTAAAATGGTGTTACAAGGAGAAGGGAGAAAAATTGTTCTCCTTGGCCTCTGAGGATAGGACAAGAAGCAATGGGCTCAAATTGCAGCAAAAGGAGGTTTAAGTTACATTAGGAAAAACTTCCTAACTGTCAGGGTGGTGAAACACTGGAATAAATTGCCTAGAGACGTTGTAGATTCTCCATCATTGGAGATATTTGAGAGCTGGTTAGACAGACATCTATCAGGGATGATCTAGACAGTACTTGGCCCTGCTGTGAGGGCAGGGGACTAGACATGACAACTCTTGAGGTCCTTTCCAGTTCTAGTATTCTATTAATTGTATTTTTATTACAGTGTGTAAGAGAATATTTTGAATATTCTACCAGAACCAAATCAGATTAGCCCACAACTTTTAAAGAACAAAACCACATCAAATTTCCTGTGATGACAGAGAAAAATGACTTTCCTAGTTCCAGGGTTTGGATACATTCCGCCTGGATTATTAAAAAAACACTGATAAAATAAATTAATTCTTCTTAGTGTTTAAGACTCAGAGCAATTGAAGATATCTACAATTTCTAAATTATACTCCTTTGATTAGGTACAGTTTTACTTATCTTGAGAAAATATTCTAGCGGAAATGAAGTTTAAATTCAGCAGTTTCTCATCTCATCAAAATAATGAAGAATGTATGTTATGCAGTAACCAGTTTTAATACACTAAAATCGGCATAATGGAATGCTGTTGATCTCAAGTCAAGTCAGAAATTATCTTGTGGGAGCAAACCTTCATTAGTCACAGAAAACCAAAGCCCAAGCATCAGTCTCTCTCTAGACAGTCTAATCTCCACCCAGTTCTTCCCATCCCTCAGAAAAAAAAAAAAAAAAAGTTCTCCTGTCCTGGGACAGTGGATAGAAAACGTAAAAATGTTAAATTTGATTGATAGTTAGAAATTTAAATTATATTATATTATAGCATTATTTGCCATGAAAGACTGGGTTTCGGTTTTGTTTAAACATACTAGCAATCCAATTCCTGATTTATTGGGTCTCACACACACAAATTTTAGTGCCAACAAATGAACTATAACTTTTTTCCTGTATGTTGAACTAAAAGCAAGACATGATTTTGTATTCTAAATTGGGGCACTTAAAGTATTAAATCATAGGAAGCAGACAAGGCAGAAATACGTAGGAGCCAATTAGTTTCAAAGGCAACACACATCAAGTCTAATTTTCCCACTGCAACTGAATGCAATAAATGTTTAGGCAACAGGAAAAACAGGATGGAGCTCTTTAAAGGTCCCAACTATATTTAAATTACAAGGAAAAAGAAAGGTAAGGCAAGAAAAATGTGGGCAAATTGGGAAAAAAAAGTCCATAGAAGAGCAAAAATGATTAAAAGGCCCAGAAAGCATGGCTTATGAGGCAAGATTGAAGGAAAAAAAAAAAAAAAAACCACCACCACACCCCATATACACACTTTATTTAGTCTGGAAAAGAGAAGATTGAAAAGGGACATTATAACAGTCTTCAAATATCTAAATAGTTGTTATACAAGGAGGAGGGAGAAAAATTATTCTCCTTAACTTCTGATGAATAGGTTTAAACTACAGCAAGGGAAGTATAGGATGCACATTAGGAAAAACTTCCAAATGTCAGGGTGGTTAAGGAGGTTGTGGAATCTCTACCATTGTCTAACTTGCTTTTTAAAATCTCCGAGTACCTGTTAGGACAGTCTAGTGATGATGCTCACTCCTGCCATTAGTGCAGGGGACTGAACCTGATGACCTCTCAAGGTCCCTTCCAGTCCTATGATTTTATCAGTGTGGCTCCTATAGCATCTAGAAATCCTGCTGTTGAGTAGAAAGACAGTATAATAATGAGACAGAGACAAATCAGAAATTAAATTTGGCTCTACAGCATGTCACGGAGTATTAATGCTAAGCCTTCCATATTTTTAATGGTTTAATGTAGGTGATTAATAGATGTATTGTGCTTTGATATTAGTCTGATACCTGAATTCTCATCTTCAAAGTCTCATTCATGGAAGCAACTGAATGTTTCATATTGATGGAGCCATTAGATCAGTGTTTCCCAATTTTATTTGGCCACGGAACCCTTTTAAACTCGAAAGAATTTCGCAGAACCCCTAATAACAGTATTATATACGTAGCTGAAAAAGTAGACCACAAATAAGAAAGTATAATAATATACAAATGCTAAACAAGGTCAAGAGATCAACATTTAGTTTAATTGCACATATTTAAAAACTACATTTAATGTGTACAAAAGATAAAGCTCAAAAACTTAAAATGCATTATATCGGCAGTGTTCAATGCAAACAATGGTTTTTCTTCTTTTCTCGGCAAATTCTGTTTATATTTGGTTTAATACTGGAAAGTTGGATTTGCATACCTGGCGCAGCATTCAGTCGATTTATGTTTTTTGTTTTTGCTGCTGCGTTAATTTGAACAAGTATGTGCTGGCAAAAGGTAACAACTGATGAATTGCACGTCTTGATAAAGCTGAATATACTTGACATAAACCACCCCAAAATGTAATCAGAAAAATTTCTTTAAATTTTTGTATTAATTGGCCTTCTGAAGCGATTTCAATTAGGTTTTCATAATCTTGTGTACAAAAACGGACTGGCTTTTCTGTTTACTTAATGGATTTCAAATCCAGTTATTGTCACTTATGGTTGGAAAATACTTCATGATGTTTGAGTATGAATTGCAAAGATGATCTGCAATGTCCTGGCCAGGAGGGAGGGTACAAGAAGAGACTTGGGGCAGGGTGCCTGGCCAGGAGAGAGGGTACAGGAGCGGTCTTGGGGTAGGGTGTCAGAGCAAGCTGAGAATGCGAGGCCTTGGCACGGGGAGGGAAGTGAGTGAGGTGGATTTGGGTGCAGGAATGAGGAGCAATGCTTACCTGGCTTGGCACCCTGCTGCAGCAGAGAAAGCCTCCAGGCAGCATGCTCTTGTTCCCCCAGCAGGAGGGATTCCAGCACAGCTGCAGCACCAGGTCAGGCTTCCCGCTGGCAGGGGTGTCTGTGTCTGTGTCCACCCCGACCTTCACCACCAGACCAGACTCTGCCGCTTCCCCAGCAGGCTAGGGAGGGATGCAGGGGGGAGAGAGACCAACAGCACACACAGGGGCAGCAGGCCTGAGCACACCCCGAGGGTGGTCAGAGCCAAAACATGCCCTGAGTGGGAGGGGCAGTGCCCCAGCCAAGTTCCATTCTGGGATCGGAGTGCAGGCAGCAATTTAAAAATGGCGAGGCCCAGGAGTGGCTACTCAGCACCCCTTCCCTCCGAGCAGCAGCAGTCACTGCAACAAGCCGCCACCTGCACACGTGGGGGGAAGGGAGAGAGAGGGGGCGCATGCTTCCGTACCGGAGGTCCCATGGGACAGGGGCAATCCTGCGGGGTAAGGAGAGGGCCACACCATGCGCAGTGGTGAGGCAGCCGCAGTGGGTGGTGGAGTTCCCAGAGCCACGCACCGCCAGGAGCCCACCCTCGCCGGCACAACTCCAATGGGAGCTGCTTGCAGGCTGTGCAGGGGACGGGGGAGTAAAGTTTTCTCACAGAACCCTTAGGTTTACTTTGTGAAACCCCAGGGTTCCGTGGAACACTATTTGGTAAACATTCCATTAGATGAATCACTTTTGGATTAGTTATTTTCTCAGAATAATCCTTTCACCCCCACTTGGGGATGCATATAAGTCTGTCCATGGTAATTAGCTTGTGATTTGGGACAGAAATACTGTTGAGCCCTGAAGAATAGCCCAGTTATGAGCACAAGCAAGTTCTAACCAGCAGATTACAACTGGAAAGTGTGGCAATTATACTGGGAGAGGAAATGCATTACCAGGGAGAGAAATGATGATAATGGAAAGGGTGAACAAAACAATGATTTATTGCCTCAAGAGGTGGGTCTCAGTTACCAACATCTTTAGTTACACTACATTTTCAAGCTGATAATTAAGATAAAATATTGTTGACATTTTTGTCAATAGCAAGAACATAAACAGCTAAGATCATAGCCAAATAACACCACACACTATGAATTTACTGATTCTCCTTCGAATAAAGGATCAGATATTAGTACATTGCTTTTACTAAAAAACTACAGGCAGGCAGTCCTATAAATCTGAGGCAGTTTGAAGTTTCTCTGAAAATATAGGCTACGGAACAAGTAAATTTCTGGTCAGTTTTTAGGTGGGTCAAAATCTAGCCGTAAATAGGCTGACAACATCTTCTTTAATCTATAACTAAAAAGAATCTCAAAGGATTTAAGCTGATGGAAAAAGTAGGTAACATAAGATGAAGAGGTGCATATATGTAAAAATCACTAATTATATCTTTTCTAGTTATACAATTTCTCTCATTCTCCCAGTGGGTTCGAGCTGGTTAAATTTTTCTGCTGTTGCTGGAAAGAAGTCTAGAGCATATTATGCCCAACAGCAAACCAACTCCTCTAAGGTCTCAAACTGTACACTCATGATGACTGATCTGATTTTTCTTAGCCTCTCATTCTCCTTAAGTTGTCCAAAAGAGTCTGAGAGAACTACTACTGAGATTACTTCTGAAGTAAGCTCATTTTCCCCTCTATGAACTTACAACTTTGCAACAAAATGTCAAGTAGGTTAATATAGCACCTAAGAAGCAATCCGTTAGTAACAAAGTATTTATCCACAACTGCACCGTGGTGGTCCTAAAGACAACACACCTTGCTGCCAACTTCCTTTTGTCAACCACCTCTGTCTTGCTTGGAGCCTGTCCTGCATCCGCTGTCACTAACAACCTTGGGACGCCGTGTCCCAATGACCCGACTTAAATTGACAACCGCACATTTCCACAGATCCTGCCCCAGCACTCCCAGTGCTCTCTGATCCCGCCCCACATACCGTTGGTGCCCCTTGCTCCACAAACTCCATGACTACCTGTTGTGTCAAATCCCAGTCCTGCCCCACTAACCCTGCAACTGCCTGGTCCACAAACTGTGAGACCCCCTACCATCCCCGACCCTGCTCAGACACCCTTAGATCTGCTGCCCTGAGACAGAAGCAAGAGCTGTGTCGCACCAGGCTCCATAATCACTGAACCACTGCAACCCACCCCCTCTTTCCCTTTGACCTCTAACCCCTACCCTACCCTCCCTCAGCCCCAGACCTCCCCTCCCTTAACCTCTAGCCCCAACCTAGGCCCTTGCTCCCCAGTGCCCAACACCCTTTGACCCTCACCCCTACGCCATGTGTGCCCTTTAACCTCTGACTCCTACAGCCAATGCCAACACCCTCTTGTCCTGTAATCCCACCACACCCTCACACAACACCCCTTTGCCCTGAGACCCCCACCCTACCCCTGCACTCTCCAAAGCAAGGCTGCCCCTTCTAGGGAGCGAGGCTGTTACTGCTGCACAGGCAGGGGGAGCAGCCATTGGCAGTGCGTGTTTTCTCTCCTCCTTCACACTCCCTGCCTCCCCAAGTGTGTCTCACACCCCCATGGGCTGAGGCAGGAGGAGTGCAGAGCCCCCTGCTGAGCTGCTATCTTACCTGGTTGGAAAGGGGAAGGAGGCATAACCTGTTCTGCCTTCTTAGCGTCAGCTCCAGCGCCATCACCAGGAAAAATCAACCACCATGGCTGCCAGAGCTGAAGCCGGCTGCAATGTGGGCAGGGGGAATGGCCATTGGTAGCGCATGTGCTCACTCCTCCTTCCCGTCCCCATTCCTCTTCCCCCACAAGCACTTCTCACACCCCAATGGGTAGAGGTGGGGGTGGGGAAGAGAACGCGGAGCCCCAGTGGGACTGCCATCTAACCTGGGTGGGAGGGGGGAGGAGAATAGGTGGTGCCTTCTACTCCCCACCTTCTGCCACCAGGCAAAATCAGTCACCACGGTTGCCACCCCTGAAGCAAACTGCTGTGCAGCGGGGCTGAGGTGAGCCCGAACCCCCAGAGCTGCTGCCAACAGCCAGCTTCAGCTCTGGCAGCCGGCACGGCCTAGTAGTCAGCAGTTCGCGGGCCGACACCAGTCCGCAGACTGGTGGTTGGTAACTGTTGATATACACTAGTTGTTCTCAAACTTTTTCTGCTCCGGCGCCCTTTACATGCGTAAAAATTATGCGGAGCCCCAGCAGTCCACTGATTGTATGTGTTGTACCTATTGACGTTTCCAGTTCATCAGCCTCGTGGAGGCCCTGTAGATGTCTGGGCTCCGCGGAGCACAGTTTGAGAAACACAGATCTACACCATCTTGAGAGGTTATCCCATCCAGCATAGGTATTGCACCTTCTCAAGAGGCAGTAGCTAAGCTGACCAAAGATCTCTTCCATTGACCTAAGGCCATCTGCATTGGGGGTCAGTCGATTTAAATACATCCCTCAGATGTGGATTTTTCACATTCTTAAACAACATAGCCATCCCACCTCAATGAGTATTCCAACAAATCCTATAAATTAAATTATGGAATAAGAATAAATACTGCACCAGATTCCTAGGGAGGCAGTAAACAACATATTTCCTTGCCACCGGGAATCTGTTGTAAGTTAATGCTGCAGAGTCATTACAACACTTTCCTTCTGTAACCAGGGAGGTTATCTGAGTTTTTGGCATCAAGCCTCTGTAACTCTCCAACAGGGAAACATGGAGCCTCCTTTCCTGATGGAGCCATAGAAAACTATACGGAGAAGCTTGTGGAATTTTCAGAACCATGCATAAGATGCTCCCACATAAGATACCAGGATGGGCTTTTCTCTTTTTACTTTCAGTGACACATAGGCTCCTAAATGCTTACATTTTCTTTGAAATGAGACCTAGGCACTTTTTAAAATTTACTATTTTGACCCCAATATATTTAATTTGAGCAGGAAGGTGGTACATTATAGTTACTAGGAATATGTGGCAGAACGTCGTGTTATGTGAGTGGATGTTTATCATAACTCTGAACAATAATATTACAGTTCTTTCAAAAGTTTATAATTGATCAGATTTAATTTAGCTTTGAAATGTTACTATGCAGAAGAAAAATGCTGTATTTAATTATCTTAATTTAAATTAAACAAGCAAAACTAGTAAAGGACAATAAAACATTTCGGCATTATACTATCCATCCTAAAAATAAAGTGATGGCATCAAGAACTGTTGGCATTAAGCTAGTTCACAGCCAGTTGGCATTGAACAGCCAGCAATTTGAACAATTCTAAATTATTATAAATTCTGCAATAAGCAACTTTTCAAAATGTGTTAGGTGTATAACATACCTCTTCTGATTCATTTGTAGGTGTCTGGGAATCAGCGACCTCTTCAGCTACATATTCTTCCTGTTCTTCCATCCCTTGTTGATTATATGACTGTATATAATCTTCATCCTAAAATAATTATACAAGGAAGTTACAAGAGCCACTATATAAGAGTTCAGAACTATACGTGCATAGTTTATAGAAATTGAAAACACGCTTAAATCAAAATTTGGGCTATCACTAATTTTCTATCACACATGGTAGTTAATTTAGCAGGGTTTTTAAGATAGTAGTGTTAAAGCCACGACAGCTGACAACATTGTATTAATAACATTGCACAGCAATACAGATAATATGTAGTGATTCATCTCATGGCACAACATATGCCCCATTAAATATCAATAGTATGAGAATCAGGCTCTTATAATTTAAAAGATATGGAGGTAAATCTGGAATAGTTGCTTATCCAAAGTGCCATCTGCCCCGTGGAACTATAAATCCATCTTTATTTTAAAAGGGAAAAAAATAAAAGATTAATACTCTTTTAAAAAATATTCTACTAATTTTATACCATTATTATTCATTTGTATTTAAGTGATGCCTAAAAGGCACAAACAAGGATCAAGCACCTATTGCACTAGATGCTGTACAAACAAGAATAAAAAAAAAAAAGCAAAAACTTCTGAATGTCTACGCAAATTTTATGCCAATTTTTTTCTTTTAAACTGTGATTATGTACTATATTTACTTGCAAGTATATTAGCACATGGTCTTCTGCATTCTGCTTAAAAGATATCAAATTATGCATGTGACATTTTCTGAACTAACCTCCAATCTCTTTATTCAGATTTAGACAGTTCTCAGTTACAAAAAGGATGAATGAGCAGGACATCAATCACTTTGGAATATTAGCACCTTAAAGATGTCTTTAGCAGGTCAATAATCTTTTCACCTTGGAAGGACTTTATCAGATCTTGTCTAAAGCCTGGATAAAAGCTTTTGCATTAAGTACTTCTAACAATTGGCAGTGTATCTCCACCACACAAAGCTGTTTTCTTCCTTAAGGATACAACCCTCAAGGTCATGGTTCTCAACTGCCTTCCAGACTGACAAAGGAGCATTACCTACCGCCAAACAAGCTGTCAACACAAACTTTGTCACAGCCTAGATAAAGAAACTGGCAGACAGTGATAATAGGTCTAATTTCCACCCCTCCCTAGGGAGGTAAATAGATTTCAAATCAGTCTAAAACCTATGCACGTGAAGCAATGTGATCTTTGGAGATATAATAGAAATAAACTCACTGCAAATTCATCTAGAGGTTCATTGATTTCAAGGTCTAGCACTTCATCATTGTAAATTTCTTCCTCTCCCTGTTCTTCCACATATTCTATTTGGTCTTCTGTCAGCTCAGCATCATTGCCTTCATACTGTCCTTCCTCTGTGTATTCTTGAGCATATACTTCAGGTTCATCCGATTTGTCATAAGCTATTTCATCCTCCCCTTGGTCGTATTCTGAATCATGTTCTATCGCATGCTCATTAGCATTCTCAGAGAATTCAAATGATGTAAGCATGCCAGATGTAGCATTAAGACTAACTGTGACACCTTGAGAACTGCAGTGGAAGGGTGAAAAAAGATCATATTGAAGTTGAAAGTATACCATTTAACTACATTTGTGATGATTTAATACAAAGGAACAGACAAGTACATGTACTTTAAGTTAGTGGTCAAAAATATAGCTCAAACACCAACTTGACTGCATGCCATAAACTCATAATGCATACTGTACCACAGCTTATCACCAGCTGCAGATTATTTGACCAGGGGAATCAAACCAACCAGATGGTCTAATGGGTCAGGCTGGCAGAAGTCCTGCACAGTAACCAAGCAGATTGCATTCAATTTTAAGTTCCAGACTAACAAAAATACAGTAAATGATTTCAATTGCATCTGCTTCTAATACCTCCAAATAAGTTACTAAATCATTGTTATTAATACAAATAGAAAATCAGCTGGAATTTAGGTTGTTGTATTTATTGCGGTAGATTTAATTTTCCATTCAGAAAAAAAAATACCATTTACACAATGAAGAACTATCTTTTAAAGGTGACCTGTGAAGGTTTAAAAAAATTCTTATGTTCGTTTGCATGAACCTAAAAACAACATTTAAGAAATCATTTGAAAACTTCAGATCCTTCTGATCAGCTACATCTAGAGTTTAAGTTTTCATGTTTGCTTTGCAACTGCAGATATCACAACCATCTAAAAACAGTTCATTTCCAACTCAAGGTTTGGAGAGAAAGTAGTAAAACCAGTTGATTCACAAATATGCTTTATATTGCATTTATCTAAAGTCCACCCTTACTGATTTGCCGAAAATTTTTCTTGGAAAATGCTTTTGGGGGGGGGGTGCTTTACTTTTAATTGTTTTTCTTTTTACAATGTTACAACTCTAGAAGTCCTTTTAATAGGCACCTACTTTTGCAAAATTTAGGACCACAAAAGCCAGACAGATTTGTATGCTAGCTGTACACCAAGCTGGCCCCAGACTGGAGGACTTTGAAAGAAAGCAGGAAGGAAAAGCAGCAAAACCATTTACTCCATAGAGAACAATAATACCAGCTGCAGAAATGGATAAGTAATAGTTCATATAAATCAGGGTTTATCCACTTAAAATGATGCACCGGCACGCTTCAGTTAAGACACTGCATGCTGACAAGAAGGGCTCTCCACCTCCACTAGAAGTGGTCGCTACATAGATGGAAGAATTAGATTTTTCTCACCCCTGAACAACATAGTTATTCTAACTCAAATTTCCTGATGTAGACTGGCCTCAGTTTCCCTGCCCGTGGGTAGGTACTCTCCTCTTTCCTTTCGCCACCTGTACAGTCATATAGTTACACCTTGCTACACAGCACAAGAAAGCAAAGGTACCATGGGAGAGAAATAGAGAACATACACCCTAGTCTAGTGTATCAAAGGAAAACCCTGTTTCCGTTCTGATGGCTCTTTAGCTCAATTCTGCTGACAGAAGATCATCATGTGCCCAGATTGCTAGTCTGATGGAGGGAGTTTGACCCAACTTCTATAATTGCAATAGAGAAAGCTACCTGCTCTTCCTCCCTCCCCAGCCCATTATGGATTGCAGGTGGGAATACAATCTTAGGATAGGCACCACTTGGTCTCCTAGGGTACGTCTAGACTACATGCCTCTGTCGCCAGAGGTTTACCTGGGTGGTCGACAAATACCTTTGATGTCGGCAGGGGAGCGTCCAGACTATCGCGCTGAGCCGACAAACAGCTGATCAGCTGTTTGTAGGCTCAGCGCAGCAGCCATGTAAATTTAAATGAAGCGGCGATTATTTAAATCGCCGCTTCATTTTACTATGTCGGGTAGCCTAATCTACATGCCTCTGTCGCCAGAGGCATGTAGTCTAGACGTACCCCTAGAGTGAGCTTCTTCCAAGGTGTCAGATATTGTATTGGATCATGAGACCCCTTTATAGCCTGTACACTCATTCAGCTGACAGTGAGTTAGGGACACGCACCCTAACAGAATCATCTGTCTGGGAGTGACTGTTCAGCTCTCAAGCCTTTGTGCAAGTTTCAGTGCTGCATGGTACATGAAGGGATGCAATAACACAGCCCTTAATTCAAATTTCATGCACTTTGCAGCTATTCCCCCCAAGCACTCAGTTTAGGGGGTATATCTGGAACTCTGCAGGAGACAAGGCTTACCATGGTGCTTAGGGGAAGAGGGGAGAGAAGAACCAGGACCTGTGCCGATATCAATGATTTAAAAACAAAAAGACAGTTAACTGAAAGTTAAGATTGCATAGCTGAAATGTGTTCTAGCTCAAATGATATGCGTAAATAATGGGCTGAAAACAAAGCATAAGCAATAATGTTAGTCAGTTTTATAAACCACTGAAGTTATACAAGATTACAAGTGCTCTTAGCCATAAATATAATAGGAACATGTTTGATTTATACAAAAAATTCATGGCTATATCCTGATACAAGGGAAAGCAAAGTTTCAAGACAAATAACGCAGATACAGTTATACCTCCACAGTCCAGCATCCTAACCAGGGAATCTGCTGAACCAGGGGAAGTCAATGCCAACTCCTTTGCTGCAGAGCTTCACTTCAGCAGCAGGGCCAGCATTAAAAGAGTGAGGAGATGCACTCAGAGGAAGAGGCAAGGTGGCCACAGAGCCCTGCAGTTGCGAGCCAGAAGAGCAACTCTGTGGGAGCGTATTAAGCCCCACAGCTGCCAGGCTGTGCTCCAGCCACAAGCTCCACAGCCACCTAGCCTGACTCCACTCATCACTATTCCTCCCTCGAGCTATTTGTGGCACTACGAATGCTTGAAGTGCAGGGGAGGAGTTGCTGAGCACGGGGATCGGCTTTTCTCTATTGAGTGCTCACAAGGCTTCCCAACTGTAGAAGTCCAGACTATAGAGATCCAAACTGTACAACCTTATTCTAGATAACTGAAATTTTTGCATAGGATTACTTTTGATGAACAGATTTTACTATAACATTATTAATGCAATGATTACCTGAATATCTTGCATTTTTTATGCCTAATACTCCATTAAAAATGAATGAGAATATCTAGGATATCAGAGAGAAGGAGGACGAGATAATATCTTTTTATTGGACC